>NW_027274324.1:0-111334 GCF_030028105.1 Mobula birostris | reverse complement strand
CGTATACCGACTCTCTGTTTTCCTCTGAGTTAATCAATCCTCTATCCATGCTAATACAGCACCCCAACTCTATGCATCCTTATCCCATGTATGTCTTTCATGTTTTACCTTATTAAACGCCTTCCGGAACTCCTAGTAAGTAACGTCCATCTGTCCCCCTCTATCCACTGGGCTCATTAAATTATGAAATAACTCCAGTAAGTTTCTCAAGCGAAGCCTACCTTCCCTGAATCCATGCCGCGTCTGCCTGATGGATCCATCTGTTTCCAGATGTTTTGCTATTTCTTTGCTAATGATGGCTTCAAACATTTTCACAGCTACGGATGTTAATCTAACTGGCCTATAGTTACATGCCTTTTGCCTATATCCTTTTTTTTTTAATGGTGACGTGACATTTGCCGTCTTCCGTTTTACGGGGAGCTGCTCAGAGCCCAGTACATTTTGGTAAGCATCTACTATAACTTCTACCATTTTCTTCAGTTCCGAGGGACCCTGATCAAGTTTGTTCAGCACCACCTCTTTCTTGCTATCGGTTATATCGAGGTCCTTACCTCCTATCTCATCCATAACAGCTCTCTTTGGTATATTAGATGTGTGCTCAACGGTGAAGACAGGCACAGAATGGTCATTCCAAGCCTCGGATATTTCCTGATTACCCGACATCAATTCCCCCCTTCCCAATATCCAGGGGACATCCATTCACTTTAGCTAACCTTTTATGATTTATAAAATTATCAAAAAAAAAACAACATTTTTTCTATCGCAAACACGAGGAAATCTACAGATGCTAGAATTTCAAGCAACGCACATAAAAAATTCTGGTGAACGCAGCGGGCCAGGCAGCATCTATTGAAAGAGATACAATCGACGTTTCAGGCAGAGACCCTTCGTCAGGACTAATTGAAAGATGAGTTAGTAAGAGTAACACTCTTTCTGTTCTTTTTTTTTTCATTGTGTGGTATTGTGCAAGAAAACCATTAAGGTTGCACTCTGTGAAATCTTCCTCAGGACTGCCTCGCCCAATCATTTGCTCAATCTACGTGCACGTAAAATACCCCCATGATAACTGCTGTCCGTTCTTACATGCCTCAGATATTTCTCTGTTTATTGCTCTGCCATTGTAATGTTATTATTCGGTGACCGACAGACAACTCCCACAAGTGATGTTTTCCCTTTCTTAATTACTTCCCAGATGGATTCAATATTCTGCTCCTCAAATCTTGCATCGCCTCTCACTATAGCCCTGAACTCATCTTTGAATAGGAGCGCTATCCCACCTCCCGTACTTTTCTGTCTATCCATCCGTATTACCTTATATACTTGGATATTTAATACCCTATCCTCATCACCTTGCAACCGTCTCTGTGACAGACACTAAATAGTACCCCTTGGTTCTGTGCCGCAAGTTCATTGACCTTACTTCGAATACTGCGGGAATTCCAATGAATTGCCCTGACACTGATATTTTAATCATTTGCTCTTTTGTGCTTGACTGTTCGATACTCCATACTTTTCCCTTTTTTATCTTTTGCATTTACTTATTTTATCGACACTTTTCTTTTTATTACTTTATGCATACTTATCCAAATTGTTGAACACACCCTCTTGCAATTTAGTTTAAAGCCATGTCCACAGCCCTAATTATGTTCCAGGTCACATCACGTTTCAGCTGGAGCCCGTCCCATAGGCACATCTCCATTCTTCCCCAATACTGGTGTCAATTTCCCATGAATTCAAACCCACTGCTCCCACACTAATCCTTGAACTGCGATCAGATCTTCTTGTTCCTATGCCAATTTGCATAAATAATTGAAAAATAATAAGCAGAGTAGTCAAAGGAGAATTCGATGATGCAGTGTACATAGATTTTCTGAAGCCCTTTGACAAGATGCCACTTATGAGGCTGGTGAAC
This sequence comes from Mobula birostris, assembly GCF_030028105.1. Lineage (NCBI taxonomy): Eukaryota > Metazoa > Chordata > Chondrichthyes > Myliobatiformes > Myliobatidae > Mobula > Mobula birostris. Next base: position 109,422 of record NW_027274324.1, on the reverse strand, counting down.
AAACTACGAGCCCGTGGTATTACAGGAAACATTCTAGCATGGATAGAACAGTAGCTACTTGGTCGGACGCAAAGAGTGGGACTAAAGTAGCCGTTTCTTGTTGAATGCAGGCACCCAGTTGTGTTCCAATTGGGAGTCTATTGGGCTCGCTATTTTTTACATTTGGGATTTCATCTGGGGAATTAATGACCTGTAGAAAAGTGAAAAGTTGCACATGTCGCAGGGAGGGGCAATATTCTCGTGGACCCATTTGATGGAACTGTTCGGGAGGATTTAATCTAATTTGACAGCGTGTGGGACCTTGATGAATGGACTCACGGTAGGACGGATGTTTGTTTTTTAAGCGTGCTGTCAGACTCTTAGGAAGAGCAGCAGATGAAAAGCCAAAATTGCAGTCAGCAGGGTGAGCATCAGCGCATTAGGAATGCACAATCAAACAGGATAACAAATACGGCACTCAAAGTGCTATATCTCAGTTCACGGAGTACAACAAACAAGGTGGATGATATTGTTCCATAGTTGCTAATTGTCAGTTATGATGTTGTGGCCATCACTGAATCATGGCTGAAAGGTAGTTGTAGATGGGAGTTGAAAGTTCAAGGTTACACATAGTTTAGGAGCGATAGGAAGGGAGGCAGAGGGGCTTGCGTGGCTCCGCTGGTAAGAATGACATCAAATCAGTAGAAAGATGTGACATAGGATCGGAAGATATTCAAACGTTACGGGCTGGGTTAAGGAATTGCAGGGGTAAAAGAACCCTTGCAATGTCTTAACTCAACCCGTAAGGATTCAATATCATCCGATCATACGTCACATCTTTGTAACTCAACCCGTAAGGAAGTTATACGCAGTAGCTGGGATGCAGATGACAGATTACGGCGGGAAATAGGAAAGTCATGTCAAATGGTCCATGTTATGATAGTCCTGGGAGATTTTAACATGCAGGACGATTGGTAAAATCAGTTCGGAAAATAATTTCAACGAAGTCAGTTTGTTGAACGCTACGAGATGGCATTTTCAGAGCATCAGCTTTACTGGATTGAGTGTTATGTAATGACACGGAGGCGACTCGGTACCTGAAAGTAAATGCCCCCTGAGGAGGCATTGATCGGAATGCGATTGAGTTCAACTTGAAATTTGATTGGGTACAGTATGTGTAAATCTGAGGCAGCAGTATTCACATGCTCCGGAAATACCGGCTGTGTGGTGAAAACGCACAATCAGATTCAGAAACATAATCAGGTTTATTATCACCATCATGTGACGTGAATTTTGTTAACTTAGCAGCAGCAGTTCAATGCAATACATAATCCAGCGGAGAGAGAGAAAATAATAGAAAATATATAATAATGAATAACGAGGTAGATCAATTACGCAATTGAATAGATTTGTTTTAAAGTGCAAAAACAGAAATACTGTATATTAAAAAAGTAAGGTAGTGTCCAAAGCTTCAATGTCCATTTAGGAATCAGATGGCAGAGGGGAAGGAGCTGTTCCTGAATCGCTGAGTGTGTGTCTTCAGGCTTCTGTATCTCCTACCTGATGGTAACAGGGAGAAACGAGCATGCCCTGGGTGCTGGAGGTTTTCAATAATGGACGCTGCCTTCCTGAGACACCGCTCCCTAAAGATGCCCTTGGGTACTTTCTCGGCTAGTGCCGAATATGGAGCTGATTAAATTTACAACCTTCTACAGATTCTTTAGGTCCTGTCCAGTAGCCTCTTTCATTTCATTGATTGAAGAAGTTTGGTATGGGCTTAATCATAGCGGCTTTTTGCACAGGCCCAATTGAGAGTATCCGGACTGGTGGTATCATTGCCAGGCATATGAAGGATGTAAGATATGTAAGAAATCAGCATTAATTGACGGTGGAGATTACTTTATGGACTATATGGCTCAAGACTGCTCCTATGTCTTATGGTCTATGGTCTAAGATAATTTTATAACTCCGTAAAACCCTGGTTTTACCGAACTTGTGTTCAGTTCATATTGCCACATTATACAAAGCTTTCAGGAGCACGCAGTGGGAATTTTCCAGGATGTTGCCTGGATGAGAGAGCATATCTTCTGAGCATACATAGAGCGAGTTTGGGTTTTCCTCTTCAGAGTGAATGGGAATAAGGGACGACAGATAGAGGCGTAAATAGGGTATGCATGAAAGGGGATTGATGGAAAGCATAGGGCAGACGTTTCACACAGCCTGCCGGTGTGGTTGTAGGAGCAGATATGTTTTTCTACAACCAGATATATCGCTAGTGCGCATGCACCGGTCGTGCATGCAGCCTGGTACAGCCGTTCCGATCTATTCTTACTTTCTTCTTCTTACTTTTTAATTTACGTTATTTTTTTGTTTTTTTTTTCTCACCGTAACACATCGAAGCTGCACCCTCTCTAACATGCTGGTAGAGAGAGTTTTATATGGGTTTTCTTTAGCGCTGGAAATGGTTACATCCCAACACGCGGGACAGAAGCAAGGTCGCATTGTGTATTCCACGGACCAGCAAATACTGGCCGGTTTAGCGAGCAGAGCGGCGGTCACCCCTGCTGAAATCCGGAGGAAAACACACAGAGGATGCAGAGGGGGATCACAAAGCCGAGGAAAGAAGACCGGGTCGAGACAACAGAGACTTCTGGAGAAGAGGAGTTCGGTGGGTAACACCATTCCGCCTGACCGGAAGTGCACTGAGAGCGGTAAGCGTGAAGGAGTTGGGTGTTTACTGTTCTGGCTAACAACGGATGGTGCAATCCGGGGAATAGTACGATTGAGGAACGTGTTTGCAGACTGGATAGTGGACTTTTTAATGTTGAACTTCGGCCACATTTCACCGTGATACAACACTTGGCCGTTGGAGGTCGTTCCTGCCTGGGGCCATCGAACATGCAGCTCCTCCCGTGGAGGGTCAGACACCCTGAGCCAAATAGACTGGTCCTGGACTTATTTTCCATCTGGCATAGTTTGCAATTTGTTGTTTGATTGTTGTTTTTTTTTTGTATTGCTATATTTACGCTCTATTCTTGGTTGATGTGGCTGTAAAGAAATCAAATGTCCCTCGGGATTAATAAAGCATATCTATCTATCTATCTACCTATCTATATATATTAAGGGGACTTAAGAGACTCTTAGATGGGCACATGCATGATAGAAAAGTTGGAGATTGAAATTCAAAGTTCAATGGAGGGCACGTATTGATGATGAGGCAGACAGTCTGCAGAGGGACTCAGGCAGATTGGGAGAATGAGTAAAGAACTGACAGAAAGAATGTAGACGAGGAAATTATATGTTCATGCAGATGGACAGCATGGGTTATTTTCTCTAAGGGCCGAAAATTCAAAATTGAGCCCAGCTGCGTAATGATGACAGTAAAATTCCAGACCAACAGAAAGGCCAAAAGAAACTCTAAATTGTTCATAACTGGGAAAGGACTTATCTTCGAAAACGGGTAACACTGGATTTGTGGAAAGGGCCTTGGATACAGATTACAAACACGAGACAGAAAATGCATGCAATAAGGACAATGTTACGATATTACGATGGGTATTTCAATTTCCAATTATCTTTTTTTTTCATTTAATGAGATTGGTGTTGGATCCCAAGAGAGGGAATTTGTGCAATTCCTAGAAAACGGCTTTTTGGAGCATCTTTGTAAATAACACACTAGAGGAAAAGCAATTATGAATGGACCGGATGTACTGAACCAGATTTTGTACAGGGAACATAACGTAATGGAACGTTAAGGCGACATTGATCTTAATATGATGGAATACACGCTGCAGTTTGAAAGGCAGAAACTAAAGTTAGATATATCATTAACAGTGAAGAGAAGGTAAATGCAGAGGCATGAGAGTAGAGATGGAAAACGTTGATTGGATGAGGACACTTGCAGGGATGACGGCAGAACAACAATGGTTTCTTGAGTGTATTTAAAGCGGAGGTTGCTAGATTTTTGAATATTCATGGAGTCAAATGTTAAGGGGAGAACGCACGAGAATGGGTTTGAGATGGAAAATAAATCATCTACCTTATCTGTACAAGTTGAAAGCCTGACCCAGGATAAAGGTTTCTCCGTGCTCCTGTCAGTGACCTGTGAACCTGTTTGGGCGACTAGGAAGAAGAAGAAGAAGAAGAAGAAGAAGAAGGAGAAGGAGAAGGAGAAGGAGAAGGAGAAGGAGAAGAAGAAGAAGAAGAAGAAGAAGAAGAAGAAGAAGAAGAAGAAGAAGAAGAAGAAGAAGAAGAAGAAGAAGAGAAGAGAAGAGGAAGAAGAAGAGAAGAGGAAGAAGAAGAAGAAGAAGAAGAAGAGAAGAAAAAGAAGAAGAAGAGAAGAAGGCGACGACAACGACGACGAAAACGACTTGGACTTTTGCCGAGCGTAGTAAGGACTAGCACTAGGGAGCAGATGGGAGGGTTATTGGAGGGGTATATATGTGAAATATGATGCAGGTTCCTGTACGTGGAGAATGGTGGGTGTGTGGAACGCGCGGCCAAGGGCGTAGAATGAGACAGATACTTTCGGAGAATTGAAGAAACTCCAAAATGGGCACACGAATGAGAAATTAAAAGGGAGGCTACGCAGGACAGAGGGTTAAATTGATCTCACGCTGGATAAAGTGTCAGGACATCATCGTGCCCCAGAGGCTCTGTGCCACGTTGTACTCTTATGTTCAGTGATACTGTAATTTTCTCTTTATTAAACTGAAATTTATTCACGGCTGTGATTTCAATCCTCTCCGATTTTCTGATCTACCATAACCGTTCCACATTCACAAACACTCTGTTGGAATATGGTACTACCAGTAAAACTGAATTCATCATGGATTATGGCTCAGGCCTTTGGACTGCAAACACTCTTAACCTTCTGGAAAAAAAAATGCCGCTGTTTTCAACTGATCGATTACTTGATAAAGACTTCCACATGACTGTGCAGGCACATCGCGAGGGGGAGCGGTATGCAGCTGCTCGCTGCCACATAGACTGGGTCGCCCTGCAATGGTGAAGATGCAGAGCGGACAGCTGCGTAACAGCTGGGTTGTGACAGTCACCACTTCTTTCCTGACATCCCAACCCACCCACACTTCCAACCTACCTGCGGAGTTGCCCCACGTTGTATAGTCGATTAGGATGCCCATGGAAACGCCAAATTTGAGGATGCTCCTAATATCCACGTGTGTTCCAACCCAGACCGATTCCTTGTAATGCCGGATCTGTCGATATACGATGCTATTGTTACTGTGCGGAGTTGGAAGTCTGGGACTGTGGTGTGGGGCTCGGAGAGGGGTGGGAAGCAAGATTAGCAGACAGTGAAGCGGGACCATTATCTCACGGTAAATAGTACAGCCACACGGCACTGACGAGGCGAAGGGCTCAACGTGCCACAAGTAACTCTAAGCAGGTACACCAGGTACTCAGCACCTGTGACATCAGTCCCTTTAAAAACGCAAACACTAGAAAATCTGCATATGCTGGAAATTCAAGCAGCACACACAAAATACTGGTGGAACGCAGCAGGCCAGGCAGCATCTATGATAGATACTGCCTGGCCTGCTGAGTTCCACCACCATTTTGTGTGTGTTGCATCAGTCTCTTCTGGGACTTCCGGCAGGGCGGTAGCGTAATGTAGCGACTAACGTAGAGATTTATAGCTCTATGCACACGACCATCACTGCACTCCCGGCTGTAAAGAGTATCGCTGTTCTCTCTGTAATCGCGTGGGTAAGTTCGGGTGCTCCGGTGGGCCTTGTACATTCCGTGGACCTACGTGTCAGGCTTAGAAATTTGTGGAGCTCCGAAGGCGGCAGCAGAAGTGTGCCGATCCTTGCAAACTGCCCGCCACTCAACATTAGAGTATATTGGGCGCCGATGCAAACGCCGAATTTACTGTATGTTTCAATATTTAATTTGGATTCGAAATTGGCTGTGTGGGAGAAGACAGAGAGTGGAAGTGGATGATCGCTTCGCAGACTGGAGACCTGTAACTGGTGGTGTGCCTTAGGGATCTGTGCTGAGACTATTGTTATTCGTTTTCTATATCAGTGATCTAGATTATAATGAATCAGCAAGTTTGCTGGTGACTCTAAGATTCGAGGCATTGTGGACAGCGAGGAAGGCTTTCAAACTTGCAGAGGGATCTGGACCAACAGCAAAAATGGGCCAGAAAATGGCAGATGGAAGTTAATGCAGACAAGTGTGAGGTGTTGCATTTTGGAAGCACAAATCAAGGTAGGACATACACAGTAAATGATAGGGCACTGAGGAGTGCGGAGGAACAAAGGGATCTGGGAGTTCAGATACATAATTCCCTTAAAGTGGCGTCACAGGTCGACAGGGTAGTAAAGAAGGCTTTTGGCATCCTGTCATTCATAAATCAAAGTATTTAATATAGGAGTTAGGATATTTTGGTGAGGTTGTATAAGACATTGGTGAGGCCAAGTTTGGAGTATTCTGTGCAGTTATGGTCACCTAACAATAGGAAGGATATCAGTAAGATTGAAGGAGTGCAGAACAGGTTTACTAGGATATGCCGGGTCTTCAGGAGTTGAGTTAGAGGGAAAGATTGAACAGGTTAGGACTTTACTGCTTGGAGAGCAGAAGAATGAGGGGAGATTTGATAGAGGCTTACAAAATTATGAGGGGTATAGACAGAGTAAATGCGATTAGGGTCTTTCCAGTTATATTAGGAGAGATAAATACGAGAGGACATGGCATTAGGGTGAAAGGGGAAAGGTTTTAAGAGAACATTAGGGGGAACGTCTTCACTCAGGGAGTGGTGGGAGTGTGGAACGAGCTGCCAGCTGACGTGGTAAATGCGGGCTCACTCTTAAGTTTGAAGAATAATTTGGACAGATACATGGATCGAAGAGCTCTGGAGGGTTATGGATTGGATGCAGGTCAATGGCAGCAGCGCAATGAAGTTTCGGCACAGACTAGAACCAAAGAACCATAAAACATTACAGTACAGAAACAGGACTTTTGGCCTTTCTTGGCTGTGCCGAACCATTTTTTTCTGCCTAGGTCCACTAACCTGCACCTGGACCATATCCCTCCATGCACCTCTCATCCATGCACCTGTCCAAGTTTTTCTTAAATGTTCAAAGTGAGTCCGCATTTACCACTTTATCTGGCAGCTCATTCCACACTCCCACCACTCTCTGTGCGAAGAAGCCTCTCTTAATGTTCTCTTTAAACTTCTCCCCCTTCACCCTTAACCCATGTCCTGTGTTTTTTTTTTTCTTTTTATTCTCCCCTAGCCTCAGTGGAAAAAAAAAACCTGCTTGCCTTCACTCTATCTATACCCATCATAATTTTATATACCTCTATCTATTCAACCTTTCTCTGTAACTCTGTTTCTCAAGTCCTGGCAACGTCCTTGTAAACCTTCACTGCACTCTTTCAATCTTATTTATATCCTTCCTGTAATTTGGTAACCAAAAGTGCACACAATACTCAAAATTCGGCCTCACCAATGCCTTGTGCAACTTCACTATAACATTCCAACTCTTATACTCAATACTTTGATTTATAAAGGCCAATGTACCAAAAGCTCTCTTTATGACCCTATCTACCCGTGACGCCACTTTTAGGAAATTTTGTATCTGTGTTCCCAGATCCCTCTGTTCTACTGCACTCCTCATTGCCCTAACATTTATCTTGTATGTTCTACCTTGGTTTGTCCTTCCAAAGTGCAATACCTCACACTTGTCTATATTAAACTCCATCCGCCATTTTTTCAGCCCATTTTTCCAGCTGTTCCAAATCCCTCTGGACGTTTTGAAAACCTTCCTCACTGTGCACTACACCACCAATCTTTGTATCATCAGCGAATTTGCTGACCCAATTTACCCCATTATCATCCAGGTCATTGATATAGATAATAAATAACAATAGACCCAGCACTGATCCCTGAGTCACACTACTAGTCACAGGCCTCCAGTCAGAGAAGCAATCCTCCACTACCACTCTCTGACTTCTTCCATTGAGTCAATGTCTAATCCAATTTACTACATTTCCATGTATACCTAGCGAATGTATCTTCCTAACTAGCCTCCCATGCGGGACCTCGTCAAAGGTCATGTAGACAACATACACTTTCCTGGTAACCTCCTCGAAAAATTCCAACAGATTTGTTAAACATGACCAACCACGCACAAAGCCATGTTGACGCTCCCTGATAAGTCCCTGTCTACCCAAATACTTGTAGATCCTATCTCTTAGTACTCCTTCCAATAATTTACCTACTACCGGCCTATAATTTCCCAGATTATCTTTACAGCATTTTTTAAACAAAGGAACCACATGAACTATCCTCAAATACTTCGGCACCTCTCCGGTAGATACCGATATTTTAAATATATCTGCCAGGGCCCCTGCAATTTCAACACTAGTCTCCTTCAAGGTCCGAGGGAATACTCTGTCAGGTCCTGGGGATTTACCTACTCTGATTTGACTCAAGATATCAAGCATCTCCCCCTCTTCAATCTGAATAGATTCCATGGTCTCACTACTTGATTCCCTCAATTCCATAGACTTCATGCCAGTTTTCGTAGTAAATACAGACGCAAAAACCGACTTAAGACCTCCCCCATTTCTTTTGGTCCCATACACAGCCGACCACTCTGATATTCAAGAGGACCAATTTTATCCCTTACTATCCTTTCACTCTTAATATACCTGTAAAAGCTCTTTGGATTATCCTTCACTTTGACTGCCAAGGCAACCTCATGTCTTCTTTTAGCTCTCCTGATTTCTTTCTTAAGTTTATTTTTGCACTTTTTATACTCCTCAAGCACCTTACTTCCTCCTTGTTTCCTGTACATGTCATACATCTCCATCTTCATCTTTATCAGAGTTACGATATCCTTTGAGAACCAAGGTTCCTTACACTTATTCATTTTGCCTTTAATCCAGACAGGAACATGCAAACTCTGCACTCTCAAAATTTCACCTTTGAAGGCCTCCCACTTACCAATCACATCCTTGGCAGAGAACAACCTGTCCCAATCCACGCCTTTTTGATCCTTCCCCATTTCTTCAAATTTTGCCTTTTTCCAGTTTAGAACCTCAACGCGAGGACCAGATCTACCTTTATCCATGATCAAGTTGAAACTAATTGTGTTATGATCACTGGAACCAAAGTATTCCCCTACACACACCTCCGTCACCTGTCCTAACTCGTTTCCTAATAGGAAATCTAATATTGTATTCTCTCTAGTTGTTGCCTCTATATATTGATTAGAAAAAAAAAATCCTGAACACATTTTACAAACTCGAACCCGTCTAGACCTTTATCAGTATTGGAGTCCCAAGCAATATGTGTAAAATTTAAATCCTCTACTATCACAACTTTATGTTTCCTGCCGTTGTCTGCTATCTCTCTGCAGATTTGCTCCCCCAACTCTCGCTGACTATTGGGCGGTCTAGAATACAACCCCATCAACGTGGTCATACCTTTCCTGCTTCTCAGTTCCACCCATATGGCCTCGGTAGACAAGCCCTCTAATCTGTCCTGCCTGAGCACTGCTGTAACATTTTCCTGACTAGCAAAGCCACACCACTAAAAGGGACGAATGACCTTTTTTTCTGTGCTGTACTGTTCTGTAGTTCTATGGTTCTATACAGCATAGAACATAGAACATAGAACACCAGAGCACAGGAACGGGTCCCTCGGATCACCGTATTGCGTCTAGTCTATTAAATTCGTAATCAAATGGCTAAGTGAACTAATATCCCTTCCCTTCTCACTGTCCGTATGCTTTCATTCCCCTCTAACCAGGTAGAGTAATCTAGTAGAGCACTTCTATACTCGCTCCAAAGAATGCGCAACCTTCCTATAATTGTTCTTCACACATTCCCTCCCAGGCCAAAGTGGGGGTTAATTGTCTGTTGTCCTTCTGTTGCTACAGATACCACTGTATGAGGGGTAAGGATTTCCAGGGTTCCGAACCAGTGACGAAAGATCGAATGTGATTCACCCCAGGTCATGATGCAACGTGACGAGAAGGAGCATGCTCATGGTTGTTCCTGAAGAGTGTGATTTATGCAAGACGCCGGCTGGTAATTGGATACACAGATGAAGATGCTGAGCTATGATAGGCGACTAGGTGGCTGCCTGGAGATGAGATGGGTTATCCGATAAATGAACAGATCCGGCTGAAGGAGAGACGGTGGCTCGGTCTGAAGGAGGGAGGGAACAGTGATGTTCGCGAACATGTTACCTGATAATCCGCAGTGGTGCACAGGACATCCGAATCCAGACAATGACTGGAAGCAGAAACACATTGAGAGAATTAAACAGCTCAGTTGCAGCACAGGAATCAGTCATCCCACACAGTTCACAGGGCAATGGATCATCAGAAGTGAGCCAACGGAGTCTCACAGACCAAAAACCACCAGTGTAAGAGGAAGCGACACTGAGAGAGGGGTGCAATGGACAAGTGGGAGGCGGGTTGTTGGGAAGGAGTTTGGGTTAGTGAGGTATGCTGTGCTGGAGAGCAAAGCAGGGCAAAGGTATGATGCGGCGCTGGGTAGAGCAGCGATAGAAAATGCTGCGGTTATCAGTAAGGTAGGCAGAGCTTGAATGCCACACGGGACTCTGTAGACAGCACGGGGCAGAATGGGTCCTCAGGAGAGATGCGCGGAAGGTGGGCTAGGACAGAGGATTAGTGAGTGTGGACGTATGGAATGCCAGAGAGTCTACACAGCAAGTGCAGCTGGACAGAGGTGTTGAGTTGAGAAAGTGAATGTGGCTGGGAGAGATTGGGACTGAAAACACGAGGTCGCGCCGAGGGAAACGCGGCTGAGGAGTGGTGGGACTGATCAGGTCGATTGCGATCATGTGGCAAAGGCGTATGCAGCCCCTCAATGACGTGTTGAATTGGTTGGTCGTCGGATGTGCGAGAGTAACTCTCCTTTTTCGGCTTTTGACTGCGATTGTTTTATTTTCTTTTTTTTTAATCAAAGGAGCTCGGTTAGGAGCTCTTGTAGTGCATGTTACAAAGCGTCTCCTGTTAGTGACGTGACTGGGCGCAAATGTTCAATCCTTATCCTCTGTTGTCGTTCTTGTCCCGGGATACGTAGCAGAGAGAAAGGGATTTACGCGGGGCGGAGCTGGTGCAGGGACGTGGGATTGGGGAAGAAGGCGAGGCAACCAGGACACGGACAGAGCCGGAACAGGGACGGCGACGTGGCTGAGGAGGGTGCGGAACTGGGCACGGAATCGGGCAGACCGACAGATGTAGGGTTGCGGACGGAATGGAACTTGGCTTAGACCTTACCTGTCACCCAACCCCTCCTCGATGACAAGTGCGGCAACCAGCAGAAATAGAGACAGCATGATCACACTGTGGGAAATAGAATCAGTCACTGCCCAGAATTTGCCAATGCATTAAGATTGTTCACTTGGTTGTATAGCAAGCAACCCTTTAACACACTGAAACCATTTTAGTACTTAATACCAGGCTACAAAGCCACAACTTCAGTGTGTTGGTCCCGATGCTAGGGACTACGATGGTCTCAACATCCACGCACCGTTCCACCTAACACACTCTGCGGCGTATTCCAGGTTCCAGACCCCCCAGCGAATATATATAGTTAAAAACTGGTCCCTACACAATCCTGCCGAACCGCTTACCCGCATCTTGGATCTACATTGTGCTCTATTGAAATATCTGATACACGGGATATAATTCCCATCGGGTCGAACGTCTTAGTTAATCTCCTCCACACTAGAAAAATAAGGGCACACAGCACTGTGGGGAAGGGAATGAAGAAGGGCGAGAGAAGGGGCGGAGAGAGGCGGAAAAGGATGGGTGCTGGAAGAGGTGGGCTATTGGGAAAGAAACTGCGGGACGGAGATACCCTTTTATATGGGCTTCACAGCAAGTTTTTTTTTTTCCCTGAATCTCCGTATTTGAGATAAAATAATTTCCCTGCCGCATGAGATGATCCAATCTCAGCGGAAATGAGAGACTTATTTTGTTCCTACAAAGCTGATCCACATTCTCCAATGCCCAAGCTCACTGCTTTCCTCTCTCTCCTCAGTTCTAGTGAAGCTCACTGGAACTAAAATGTCACCACTTCCTCTTCCTACAGCTGGTGCCCGAGCGAAATATTTATTTATTCTAATTTACAACCTTTCTGTCTTCATGTTGCACTGTTGCAACAAGCAAAACACATCGCCCATATGTCCGTGATATTTTACATCATTCGGAGTGTGTTTGGCAACCCTGATCCAAAACACTTGAAGCAAGGAAAATATGCTCCCTGTCTCCAACCTGCTGAGTGCTTGTCAATTGGATACGCTTCAATCTCTATAGCTAACTGTTCGACTATCTATCTATCTATCTATCTGTCCATTTATCTCAAACTACGAATGAATGAATGAATCGATCTATCTATTTATATATCGGTCTATCTGTCTATCTATCTATATGTAAATCTATCCAACCATTTTTATTTATTTTTTGCCATTCTTTCTGCCTTTGCACTGTGCTGCTGCCACAAAAACACAAATTTCACAATCACGCAGTATCTCAGAGAATATAAACCTGATTCTGATTCTGATTGTTAATTCCTCCTTAAAAGGACAGACCAGCATCCTTCCACAGGGGATTGTCCCTGCACTTTGGAAGACCAAAACTGTCAGCAGTACTCTGGTGTATCTGCAACAATGGCGCGTTCAACTGGAATGAACTTTTCTCACTTCAGTCATCAGGCTGCCGAGGCATAAAGACCAGCAGTGAGTTCGGGATTTGTTACTCCAGGATGGTCTGTGACGTGCTGGCACAGCTACACACTCTGGACATCACTGTCAACAGGTCTCTGTTCATTTAGTAATGACTCAGTTTTCGGCACCAAGCCAGATGGGCTTATGTTTATGTATCTGCTATCGTCACCCACTGACTCATAGCTACACCTTGGAGAGTGTGGTCAGACATCACGGAAATAGGACCAGTGACCACACCTCACGAGCCTCAGTTAATGGCCTGGTCTTTGCGATCAGAGCACCACTGAACGTCATTTCCCGAGACTCCCAGTCTGCCAACCCGCCAGAGATGAATTTAATCCCACTGTTTGTTGTGTAATCATTCACCGAGTCTTGGCCTTTAATCCCACCCAAATCTCTAGCACCGTGGTCCGCCCAATACCGAGTTTATTTTGTTGGAATGAAGACGGTACGGCAGGTAGGGTGGGAGGTGGGTTAGAATTCTCCAGAGGCCGAGGGATGGGGGTGAGAAACAGCGACAACGCTAGAGGGAGAGATTGGAAAAGAGAGAGAGAGAGAGCAGAGCTGAATTAGTGAGATAGAGACTGAACGAAGAGGAAGAGTATGGGGTGGAGTGGGTGGAGGAAGAGCAGGAAAGGGTCCGTAAGGCGGACAGAGAGGTCGGGTGTGTGTGCGTTAAGGAGGCTGGGAAGGAGATAAATACAGTCAAACAAAAGGGAGTGAGATCGACAGGGAGAGACAAGCAGAGAGAGAGAGAGAGACAAAGAGAGAGAGAGACAGAGAGAGAGAGGGAGAGAGAGAGAGAAAGCAAGAGAGAGAGAGAGAGGAGAGTGGAGAGAGAGAAAGAGGGACAGAGAGAGAGAGGGAGAGAGAGAGATTTGCAGTATAATCCCCTGTCCCTAATATCCAGAAACTAAAGTTCTGCTGCAAAAACGATAAGTAGACAGACTTACCTCGTTTGTTAACTTGCTGACTTGCTGTACTGGGTGTGAACCTGTCCGGAGCCTCTATATACGGCAAGATGATGCGGGCTGTTGCTATCCAGAACAGCCAATGCAGGAGTTGATTTCCTTGTCATGTACTTGCTGATTTGCTGTTGTGGATGTCAATATCCAGTGTCATCTCTCAGTAAACAGGGGCTCCGGACAAGCACACACCTAGTGCATCATTGCAACACAGATGTAATGCGGACTACTCATTGTCTCTGCAGTGAAACTGCGGTCTCTAGGTATGAGAGTCAAGAGACTATACTGCATCTACTGTTCTTTCCCTTTCTGTCTCGGTTTCACGCTTTGCTGTATCTGTCTAAGGCACACAATCCACCATCTCGCTCTCAATAATCTGTTCCCTTGCTCATTCTTCCTGCAGCCTCTTAAACTCTTAGTATTTCATCTATGCACTCTTGTTCTCTCTGTCTTTCTGTCACCTTCTCGCTCTTTCCGTATCTCTCCCCCTCTCTCTCTTTCTGTATCTCTCTCTCCCTCTCTCTCTCTTTCTCTCTCTCTCTCTATTTCTCTCTTCTCTCTCTCTCTCTCTCTCTCTTCTGTCTATCAGACAGACGTGAGAATCACGGAGAAACTTCTGAAATGCCTGCTTCGCTGCCGCTGCTAGTGTGCGATCGAGAATCTCCGGAGGGGAATGCCCCAGATCCTCGGCTTTGCCTATTGCCTGTTGCCGGGGCTGGGGTCGAAGCACTCGGCAGAGATGGCGCTCGGTGCTCTGTGTCAGAGGGCTGGTCGGAGGCTCGAAGTTTTCGGACGGACTCAAGAGTCGGCTGTGGTCGGGTGCTTCCAGGGTGCTGCATCGGCAAGTTTGCGGCGCTGGAGGGAGAGTTTTTATTTTCTTCATTCTACCGTCTGCCTGAGATGATGGGACATTCGAGGGACTTTGAGACTTTTTTTTTACCGTGCCCGTGGTCTGTTCTTTATACAGTTACGATATTGCTTTGCACTGTTGTAACAATATGTTATAATTACATGGTTTTTGTCAGTTTTTCAGTCTTGATTTGTGTTTCTGTGATATCATTCTGGAGGAACATTGTATCATTTCTTAATGCGTGCATGACGAAATAACAATTAAAGAGGACTTTATGTCCTCATAATCTAATCTAATCTCTTACACATACCCCTCGATATTGGTCTGGTATATAGAGACCCATCCTTCGCTTTGCCTCGCACTTCGTCTTCATCCCATCCAAAGGAACTCAGTATCAGACATAACACCGTGTTGGAGATGTTGTTGAGATTAAAGGCGGAGTCTCGGTTAATATCCATACAATGTAGAGTGGGATTGATGTAATCATTGGCACACTGGCAAGCTGTGAATAGTGGGAAATCAGGGCAGTGGTGCTCAGGTCCCAACAATGAAAGTCTTTTAACGGGGGAGGGGCACATGCCCACTTCCCGTGGTTTCTGCCCATACTCATCAGTGTGTAGCTGTGAGTGCCAAGCAGGTCTTGGGAGGCCGTAAGGGGTGATGGATCACTTGAAAGACTGGGTGAGAAAGTGTAGATGGAATATCGTAATGTTAAATATAATACGTCCACTGCGGTGCAGACGACTGTCATTATTAAATGAAGAGAGATTAATTCCAGATTGAGCAGTTGTGCCACCATGCAAGTGGAGAACAATTGCTGACTTAATCTGTAGATTAAGGTCTATAGGCCACTGCTCCATTTTTCCGGGCATGTCCTTTCCAATTTCACGTGTTGTTTTTGCTGATGGACCCGGTGTATTGTGGGTAGCTTTGGTCTCAGAGAGTGCAGGAAGACTTCCTGTGGAGGAACAGTCTTCTGTCCATTGGAATAAACATTAACAAACAGAATCAGAATACGGTTTATTATCACTGTTATTCAATATGAGTTAAAACTACTGGCTTTGTGGCAGCATATAGATAGATGGACAGATAGATACAGGGATAGAGAGAGAGAGAGATCGAAAAGTATCGAATGGTTAAGGAAGAAAAGTGCAGACTGTTATCTAAATTCAGAAAAAATTCAAACATGAGAGGTGCAAAGGGATTTAAGAAACCCTTGCGAATCTCCGAGAAGGTCAAGTTACTGATTGAGTTTATGGTAAAGAAAACAATTGTAATGCTTCTATTTATTTCAAGGGGAATAGAATATAAAAAAAAAACAGGAGATATTGCTGACGACGTGTGAGACACAGGTCAGTCCGCACTTGGAGCGCTGCCACCCATATCCCAGAAGGGATGTGTTCTCATTGGGGAGAGTACAGAGGAGGATCACGAGGATTATTCCGGGAAGGAAGGGTGAACATGTGAGGGTGTTGCACCTTTGTGCCTGTAATCAGCGGAATTTAGAAGAATGCAGATTGATCGCATGGAAACCTACATAATGTTGAAAGTACTAGTTTAGGTGGATGTGGAAACAATGTTTCACATGGTAGGAGTCTCCAGAAAAAGAGGACACAGCCTGAAGTTTGAGGGCATCATTTTAGAGCAAAAGGAAGAATGATGTTGCTTAGCCAGAGAGCTGTGAATCTGTGCAATGCTCTGCCAAAAACAAATGTGCAGGCCAAGTCCGTGGATATATTTAAAGGAAACATTGATAGTTTCCTCATTAGTCAGGGCATGAAATGTTATGGCGAGAAGGCAGATTTATGCAGCTGAGTGGGATCTTGCATCAGGCATGATAGATTGACGGAGCAGAGTTGACAGGCGAATGGACTAATTCTGCTTCCATGTCTTAGGGCCTTATAGTCTTATTGGAACACACACTGAGGGTCATTTGGTTGCTAACAAGCCAGATGCAGCTCCGTCTAACTTTATAAATACGGGGGTGATCAAAGCACCGAGCTAGCAGATGGCTTCCTATATTTGCATGTGTGATTCATGTTGAGTTGGAAGCTTTGCGGAGAATAGCGAGGGGCTTCATCAACTAACTACCCAGTAGGCAAAGTAGGTGGCAGCTTCAGATGCTCTCTAGTCTCATTCTTGATGTTGTTCTTGATGCAGTGTGTCCAGATGAGTTAATGAGCTTCTGTTTGCACAAGGTAGCTACACTAGAGGATGTAACATTTCCGATTGGAGTCCTTAAACTCATGAGTTGTTTTTCTTCTCAAGCATTGGCTCTTGTGGATGTCAATATCTCGTGTCATCTCTCGTTATGTACAGGCTCCGGACAAGCGCACACTTAATACAGCAAGTCAACACAGAGACAATGTGGACCACTCACCGTCTCTGTAGCAAAACACTAGTCTCTAGATAAGAGAGTGATTACACTCCACATATTGTTATTTCCCCTAACAACAGGAATTCTGCAGATACTGGAAATTCAAGCAACACACATCAAAGTTGCTGGTGAACGCAGCAGGCCAGGCAGCATCTCTAGGAAGAGGTACAGTCGACGTTTCAGGCCGAGACCCTTCGTCAGGACTAACTGAAGGAAGAGTGAGTAAGAGATTTGAAAGTTGGAGGGGGAGGGGGAGATTCAAAATGATAGGAGAAGACAGGAGGGGGAGGATCGTAGAGATACTGCCTGGCCTGCTGCGTTCACCAGCAACTTTGATGTGTGTTGCTTGCTATTTCCCCTTCTCCTTCTCCGTTTCACGCTTTGCTTTTTCTGCCTAACGCACAGACTTCCGCTCTCAAGGTTACCTCTCTTCTCTCTCCCACTCTTCCTCCAGCCTCTCACTATATCATCTATGTTCTCTCTCCCTCTGTATCCACTCCCCTCTCTCTCCCTATCTCTCTTTCTTTTTCGTCTCTTTCTCCCTTTCTGTCTATCCCTGACACACATATCTCCGTATTTGTCAATATAGGTATACACGTCTGGGACCCTGAATGGTGCGGGAGGATGGTGTAAGGGCATGTGTTGCATTTGTTCCGCTTACAAGGATAAGTGCAGGGAGGGAGATTGGTAGGAAGGGATGGAGGGGGGCGAATGGACAAGGGAGTCGCGTAGGGAGCAATCCCTGCAGAAAGCAGAAAAGGGAGGGGGAAGAGAGAAAGATCTGCTTGGTCATGAGATCCCGTTGCGGGTGACCATTCAGGGCCCCAGACAGTCATTCGCCTGTGAGTCGACACTTCACCTGTGAGTCGGTTACGGTGATATACTGCGTCCGGTGCTCACGGTGCTGTCTTCTATATATTAGTGAGTCCCGAAGAGACTGGGAGACTGTTTCGCTAAACACCTGCGCTCTGTCCGCCAGAGAAAGCAGGAATTCCCACTGGCCACAGATTTTAATTACAGGTCCCATTCCCATTCTGATACGTCTATCCACGGCCTCCTCTACTGTCAAGTTGAAATCACACAGAGGTTGGAGGAACAGCACCTTAAATTCCGTCTGGGTAGCCTCCAACCCGATGGCATGAACATTGGCTTCTCTAACTTCCGCTAATGCCCCTTCTCCCCCTCTTACCACATCCCTTATTTATTTATTTGTTTCTTTGCCTCTTTATTTGCTTATTTTCCTCCCTTCCCCCTCCTCTCTCAGTCCCCCTCACAATAACTCCTTGACCTTTCTCCATCTTCTTCTTGTGCTCCCCTCTCCCTTTCTTTTTCCCTAGGCCTCCGGTCCCATGATCCTCTCCCTTCTCCAGCCTTGTATGCCTTTTGCCAATCAACTTTCCAGTTTTTAGTTTTATCCCTCCTCTCCTGTCTTCTCCTATCATTTAAGATCTCCCCCTTTCCCTCTCTCTGTCAAATTTCTTACCATCTCTTCTTTCAGTTAGTCCTGACGAAGGTCTCGGCTCGAAACGTTGACTGTACCTCTTCCTAGAGATGCTGCCTGGCCTGCTGCATTCCACCAGCATTTTGTTTGTGTTGCTTGAATTTCCAGCATCTGCAGATTTCCCCGTGTTTAATTTTTTTAAAATTATTTTCATTTTTGCGCATGTTGGGTCACTTTAAGAAAAGTCATCGAATTTCGGCTAAAAATGTCAATTAGGGTGTTTTTACTGCTGTCTAATGTCAAAACCGGTCAAATTTGACCCGAACAGTATACAAAGGTTAATATACCAAATCTGTCACCCACCTGACGAAGTACAGTCGCTGCCTTGCCTTGTTTAAGCTACATCGATGTACTGGGCCGGCTTAGGTCCCGAGCCGTCTTGACACCCAGGAACTTGAAACTACTCATTCTGTCTACTTCTGACCCCTCTATGAGAATTGGTCTTCATTCCTTCGTGTTTCCATTCCGGATGTCCGCAATCAGAACTTTCGGTCTCCTAATGCTGAGTGCAAGGTTGTTGCCGCGTCAGCACGCCACCAGTTGGTATATCTCGCTCCTGTATGCACACTCACCTCCATCAGAGATTCTACCAACCATGGTTGTATCCTCAGCAAATTGATAGGTCTATTTGAACTATGCCTAGACACACAGTCATGGGTACAGAGAAAGTACAGCAGTGGGTTAAGCACACACAAACCCCTGAGGTACTCCAGTGTTGATCGTTAACGAGGAGGAGATATTATCACCAATCCGTACAGATTGTGGTCTTCCAGTTAGGAAGTTGAGGATTCAATTTCAGCGGGAGGTACAGACGCTCAGGTTTTGTAAGTTAGAAGTCAGGATTGTGGGAATGATGGTGTTAAATGCTGAGCAGTAGTCGATGAACAGCTTCCTGTCATAATTGTTTGTATTGTCCAAATAGAAGGCCTTGTGAAGAGCCATTGAGATTCCACCTGCTGTTGACCGATTGTGACGATAGGCAAATTGCAATGGCTTCAGGTTCTTGCCCATGCAAGAGTTCAGTCCAGTCAAAAACAAACTCTTAAGCTATTTCCTCACTGTAGATGTGAGTGCTTCTGTGCGATACACATCAAAGCAGTTCATACTACCCTTCTTAGGCACTGGTATAATTGTTGCCCCTTCGGAGCAAGTGGGAAATCCCCCACCCCGCAGCAGTGAAAGTTGGACAATATCCTTTAATGCTCTCGCCAGTTAGTTGGCACACGTTTTCTTAACATTTCCAGGTATTCCGTTGGGTCTCCCTCCTTGTGAAGGTTTGCCCTCTTTAAATACAGCCTAATATCGACCTCCGAGAACGAGGTCACAGTGCCATCGGGGATATTAACAGCTGCAGTTACATTAATCCTTTCAAAGCCGGCACAGGAGGTGTTGGGTTCATCCGATAGTGAAGTATCGCTGCCATTCATGTTGTTGGATTTGGCTTTATAGGAAGTAATGACGTACAAACCCTTCCAGAGTTGCTGTACATCCGATGTTGCCTGAAGCCATTTCGAAAGTACCTCTGTGCCCTTTAAATTACCTCTGAAAGTCATACGTGCTTTTTCGGTGCGGACCTGGGTGGCCGGACATGAACGCCACAGATCTGGCCTTCAGTAGACGTTGTACCTCTTGGTTCATCCACGGCTTTTGGTTTGGGAATATATACGTACCCCCTCTGCACAACCGTTCTCCACTCACTCCCTCCTCTCCCTTCTCCCCAATTCCCTCTCTCGCTCCCATTAAACCCGCTCTCACACATCCCTCCACCCATTTTACCCTGTCTATTCCCTCACACATTTGTATACCTACATCAAATCTACAAGCAATCTGCAAATCTCCAGTAACGAAGTCCAGGCCTATTGAACCTGACCTGTTTGCCCATGTACTCCAATCGCCCGTTTTAAATTTTGGCTGTAATCTTTAAACAACAATTCCACGTTTCCTGTAGGTAGGCAAACGAAACTGCATACAATATTCCATATTAGACCTTACTGGTGTCTTATACGACTTCACCAGAACATCCCAAGTCCTGCACTCAATACTTTGACTTATGAAGGCCAGTGTGCAGACACTTTCGTTACGACTATATCTACCTGTGACGCTACTTTCAACGAATTAGGGACATGTAATCCCTCATCCCTTTGTTTTCCCGCACACCTCAGTTCCCTACCTCTTCCTGTGTGATACCCACCTTGCTTAGGCCAGCGACGGTCAACACCTTGCACTTGCCTGCATTAGATTCCAACTGCTGTTTTCAGCCAGTCAGCCCAGATCCAGCGGCAGGCTCCAATAGGCTGTCTGCATTGTCTAAAAGGACAGAACAAAACCATGCTCTTCGGCCGAGCCATTCAGCTGTCTGCTCCCATAGCCCAATACAAGTTCTCCATTAACAATCTCTATATTAATTTAGTGCATTTCGCCGTACATCTCTTCCCAATTTATGATCTCACGATCTTACGCAATAGCATAGTCCCTTCCCTCCCCAAATTCAATATTTTCCAATTCTTCTGCACATCTCCTTACGCGTCAAAGGTAAAAGTTAAAGAGTTATTAATGTTTTTTTTTTTGAATTGCGCATCCCGTGAGTGTTTTCACACCAGGTCTGACACTTTCTCTGGTACAATAACCAATATGATCACTGAGGGGCAGTGGAGTAGTAGTGGCGGTGAGATGTCTGTCGAGTACTCGCAAAAATATCTGTTCTTTTTCTGTTATGGCGGTTCATGTTCGTTTAAAATAACAATAATTCATACAAATATATTGTTCAAATGAGAAGGAAGTTTCCAAAGAGCATAATGATACTTCACCATAGATTGAGAAACACAAGAGATATGAGACAGATGCT
Source organism: Mobula birostris (assembly GCF_030028105.1). Classification (NCBI taxonomy): domain Eukaryota; kingdom Metazoa; phylum Chordata; class Chondrichthyes; order Myliobatiformes; family Myliobatidae; genus Mobula; species Mobula birostris. Next base: position 88,169 of record NW_027274324.1, on the reverse strand, counting down.
TTTATGACTTCTGTGCGACGTGAGGAGATGAGTGCCGTATTTTCCTCCTTCCAATGGGTCCATTACAGCAATGAGAAAATCTGTCACTGTCCTACAGGGCCATCATAGACCTCGCTGGTGTTATCAGTGCTTTCTCTGACATGCGACCGACAACATAGAAAATGTCATTGCTTGTCCAGTTCCATCAATACTGCAATGTAATTATCACAGCTTATTCGGTCACCCGGTCTCTCGCACAGAGAATACCACTTCTTATTCTGAACATTCTCTCAGTATACTGGTAATTCCATTGCTACTCGAGTCTCACGATGGACAAAGTTTAAACTACATATAAAACCGTGACCCATAAAACGATAACAATATCGCTGACCGACCCTGTTTCTTTGTCTGTTTAAGTCTACGAAATACACACTCTGCTCCCGTCAATCCCGTGAGAAGGCTCTGACACCCCAAACCCTGGTTTGTGTGGGTGCGGTGTAATTTGCTACGCTGCTGTATATCAGTACCAAGAAATAACAGTCAACACATTGCATGTGATTAAAGGAATCATATTTACTTAATGTTACTTAACTAAAGGGTCATTAAAGAAATGAAATAAAGAAAGAAAAAGGGCGTATTATAATTAACCAGTCAAATGTGAACACGTTGGAGTTCATCTTGAACTTTTCTGTCACTCACGCGCTGGACTTCGGTCTGCGTGGAAGCTCTCACCACCTTCCGATCGTCGCTCGCAATCCATTTCGAGCAAATGGTCTCCCACCGGGTCCTATCCGACACTGGTTGTCCCCTGCGTCTTCTCTCTTCGTCTCCCGCCGAACAAAAGGCCCCGGCTCACAACGGCGTCAGTACACAACAGAAAAGCCGACCCCGCTCATTGGACGGCTCACATTCCGACGCATCGGAAATCTCCAGCTATAAACTAAATGAATGTTGCCTTACAGTTAGATAGGGAAGTTAACAAAGCTTATGCGGTATTAACTTTCATAAGTCGAGAGATAGCATTTGAGAGTCCCGAGGTAATGATGCAGCTCTGTAAAACTCTGATTAGGCCACACTTGGAGTACTGTGTCCAGTTCTGGTCGTCTCACTACAGGAAGGATGTGGAAGCACTGGAAAAGGTACAGAGGAGATTTACCAGGATGCTGCCTGGTTTAGAAAGTATGGATTGTGATGATAGATTAAGGGAGCTGGGGCTTTACACTTTGGAGAGAAACAGGATGAGAGGAGACATGATAGAGGTGTACAAGATATTAAGGAGAGCAAATAGAGTGGGCAGACAGCACCTCTTCCCTAGGGCAACACTTCTCAATACAAGAGGACATGGCTTTCTAGTAAGGGGTTGGAAGTTCAAGGGGGATATTAGAGGAAGATTTCTCACTCAGAGAGGGTTGGTGCACGGAATGCACTGCCTGAGTCAGTGGTGGAGGCAGATGCTCTCGGGAAACTTAAGAGACTACTGGACAGGTAGATGGAGAAATTTAAGGTGGGGTGTGGGGTTATATAGGAAGCAGGGTTTAAGGGTCGGCACAACATTGCGGGCCGAATGGCCTGTACTGTCTGTACTATTCTATGTTCTATGTTCTATAAACACGGCTTCTCCATATAGACCATTACAATAGCAATAAAGACTTCTTCCAGGGCGTGACACACATCTTTATAAAAATACTCGTCAGCACATCACACTGCCAGTGATAGTGCCCAGTCATAACCCACCACACTGTCACTGTTTGTCAGAAAATATTGGCCATATGTTTACTTCTTAGTGCTCGCCATTTGTAGCGAATAAAACCGTCACAACTGACATACTGCAGAATCACTATCACAAATGTGCTGTTATCAATGATATTTAAAGCGCTCTGCACAGGGGGATATGTCTGAAGGGATGTGGACCGGATTTCCTTTCAATATAACGTTATGGGGACTTGCTTATACCTGATAAACATTTCAGAGGAGATATTTAACAACGAATGATTAAGATAACAGTGAAACATGATGGTACAGTATTGGCCCTGGGCTTTTGTTCTTATTTGTGGATTGATATCACAGGTGACCCGGCGGAAAAGGAGAAACGTTCACGCTTTATTTTTTGTCATCGCATTGGGCCGGGTTTACATTCCGAGTCATTGGCCCATTTTGTTTTTCGTAAATGTAAAAGCAATTCGGAGTCATTTATTTGTAAATCTTGTTGCACTCTTTTGTTTCGAAGACGAAATATAAGTCGTTGCTTCAAAATATTAGTGTGGCCTATAATTCTCTGGTTGATTTGTGAGCCTTTCCAACATCCCACGCTCTATACCTCCCACCTACCGGTGTACTCTACCTCCTATTCCCCCTGTCTCACAATTTCGCTCTGTCTGTACTGTCTATATCTCTTTATCTCACCCCTCTCCTCTCTTTCTCCACTCTGCACACTCTCGATCCCTCTTCTTGCCCACATATTCATCCACCGTCAGCTTCCCTATCTGCACCTTTCACACACACCGTGCCCCATCCCCTCTCCATGCTCACCCATGCACTCTCCTTCTGACTCTTCCTTCCCGTCACCAACACTCCCCATCGCACTCTCAGCCGCACAGCAACATCAGTTAAAAGGTGGCAAAGGTTAAGGATGATACGGTCTGATTTGTTCAAGTGGCAAAAAAAATATGTTTTAAAACAACTGCGGATGATTGGATTAGGGTTAAAAATAACTATGCAGCTTCTGGCCCCTGGTAACCTTCTTCAGACTGTTAAAGGTTCCATCGGTCTTCACTTTAGTAGAAATGGTTTAATGCATTAAAGACACAGTATTCACAACTGAACAAGGGTGACGGTGGATTTGATTTCAGCAGAACGACATTTGCGTGTCCAGGTAGCTGACTGCACAGAGACACTGAGCTGCGTATCTCACAGAACAACAAGCAAAACCTTCCTAATCAATCAATGTTGCTTCTTCATTTCTAATTTCTCTGAAGCGTCTCGGCTCGAAAAGTCGAATTTTTATTCAATTCCATAGACTTTGCCTGACCTGCTGAGTTCCTCCATCATTTTGTGTATTACAATAGCTATGGATGATCGGCGAGAGGGAGTGTGTGGGATCAACAGGTGGGCAGTTTGAGTGGACTTCACAACATGAGCACGCTGTTAAAGTATTTTGGGAGAATTCAGCTGTGAAGAATTTAACTTATGATATTTATTTGGACATTAATCCAGATATCTGTGTTATTAATCAATGATGAACAGTATAATATGGAAACAGGCCCTTCAGCCCCGCCTTCCAACTGCAAACTGCTTCATGTTGCCCTTAAACCTTCCACCATTAACACATGACTCTGATTGTTAGTGCATCCAAACTCAGTGGAAAATTTCAACCTGCATTTATCCTAGCAGATTTGTAAGGAGATAGTAGATATTTGGAATAAACACACGGTTGTGATTGTGGGAGATATTAATTTTCCAAACATAGACTGGGAAGCTCATACTGTAAAAGTACTGTAAAAGGGCTGGACGGTTTGGAGTTTGTAAAATGTGTGCATGAATTTTTGTTTTTTGCAGCCATACATAGAGGTACCAACCAGAGAAGGAGAAGTGTTGAATCTCCTGTTAGTGAATGAGATAGGGCAGATGACGGAGGTTTGTGTTGGGGAGCACTTCGGGTCCAGTGATCACAATGCCATTAGTTTCAATATAATTATGGAGAAGGATAGGTCTGGACCCAGGGTTGATATTTTTGACTGGAGAAAGACTAACTTTGAGGAGATGCGAAAGGATTTAGAAGGAGTGGATTGGGACAAATTGTTTTATGGGAGGGATGTAATAGAGCAATGGAAGTCATTTAAAGGTGCAATTCTGAGGGTACAGAATCTTTTCGCTCCTGTTTTGTTGAAAGGAAAGGTTAAGCGTTTGAGACAGCAATGTTTTTCAAGGGATATTGGAAACACGGTTCGGAAAAAGAGATATATCTACAATAAATATAGGCAGCATGGAGTAAATGAGGTGCTGCAGAAATATAAAGAATATAAAAAGAATCTTAAGAAAGAAATTAGAAAAGCTAAAAGAAGATATGAGGTTGCTTTGGCAAGTAAGGTGAAAATAAAACCAAAGGGTTTCTACAGTTGTATTAATAGGAAAAGGGTAGTGGGGGATTAAACTGGTCCCTTAGAGAAGCAGAGTGGACAGCTATGTGTGGAACCAAAAGAGATTTGGGCCATGCAAAATAATTTCTTTTCCTCGGTATTCACTGGGCAGAAGAATATTGACTTGTGCAAGATCAGGCAAACAGGTAGGGAAGTTATGGAAACTATGATGATTAAAGCAGAGGAAGTACTGGAGTTTTTAAGGAATACCAAAAGTGGATAAGTCTCCGGGTCCTGACAGGATATTTCTTAGGTCCTTGAGAGTAGTTAGTGGGGAAATAGCAGGGGCTCTGACAGAACTATCTCAAATGTCATTAGAAACGGAGATGGTGCCGGAGGATTGTTTTATTGCTCATGTTGTTCCATTGTTTAAAAAGGGTTCTAAGAGTAAACCTAGCAATTATCAGGCTGTGAGTTTGACGTCAGTTGTGGGTAAATTGATGGAAAGTATTCTTAGAGATGGTATATATAATTATCTGGATAGACAACGTCTGATTAGGAGTAGACATGGATTTGTGCGTGGAAAGCTATGTTTGACAAATCCCTTTTTTTAATTATTTTTTTGAAGACGTTGCTAGGAAAGTTGACGAGGGTAAAGCAGTGGATGTTGTCTATATGGAATTCAGTAAGGCTTTTGACAAGGTTCCACATGGACTGTTAGTTGGGAAGATTGAATCCTCAGGTATTTATATTGAAGAAGTAAAATGGATTCAGCAGTTTCTGGATGGGAGTCGCCAGACTGTAATGGTGAATAACTGTTTGTCAGATTGGAGTCCGGTGACGAGTGGTGTGCCTCAGGAATCTGTACTGGGTACAACGTTGTTTGTCGTATACATTAATGATCTGGATGATGGGGTAGTAAATTGGATTAGTAAGTATGCAGATGATACTAAGATAGGTGGAGCTGTGGAAAATGAAGTTGGGTTTCAAAGCTTGCAGACAGATTTAGGCCAGTTAGAAGAGTGGGCTGAAAAATGGCAGCCAGAGTTTAATGCTGATAATTGTGAGGTGCTACATTATGGTAGGACTAATCAAAATAGGACATACACGGTAAATGATAGGACATTGAAGAATGCAGTATAACAGGGGGATCTAGGAATAATGGTGCATAGTTCCCTGAAGGTAGAATCTCATGTGGATAGGGTGGTGAAGAAAGCTTTTGGTATGCTGGTCTTTATAAATCAGAGCATTAAGTATAGGAGTTGGGATGTAATGTTGAAATTGTACAATGCATTGGTAAGGCCAAATTTCGAGGATTGTGTACAGTTCTGGTCACCGAATTATAGGAAATATGTCAAGAAAATAGAGAGAGTACAGTGAAGATTTACTAGAATGTTACCTGGGTTTCATCACCTAAGTTACAGAGAGAGGTTGAACAAGTTGGCTCTTTATTCTTTGGAGCGTAGAAGGTTGAGGGAGGTCTTGATAGAGGCATTTAAAATTATGAGGGGGGTAGATAGAGTTGAAGTGGATAGGCTTTTTCCAATGAGAGTGGGGGCAATTCAAACAAGATTTGTTATTTAAAGGGCAGAAGTTCAGGGGTAACATAAGGGGGAACGTCTTTACTCAGAGCGTGGTAGCTGTGTGGAACGAACTTCCAGCAGAAGTGGTTGAGGCAGATTCGATGATGTCATTTAAAGTTAAATTGTATAGATAATGGACAGGAAAGGAACGGAGGGTTATAGGCTGAGTGCAGGTCGGTGGGACTAGGTGAGAGTAAGAGTTCGGCACGGACTAGAAGGGCCGACATGGCCTGTTTCCGTGCTGTAATTGTTGTATGTTTATATGGTTATATCTATACCCCCATAATTTTGTGCACCACTCTCAAAGCTTCGCTCAGTGCTCTAAGTTCCAAGGAATGAAGTCCAATACTCTGAAACGTTACCTTATCAGTCAGGTCGTCCATACCAGGCAACCTCTTGGTAGTTTTTCTCTGTACTCTTACTCTGTATCCTTTCCTGTAGGTAGGCGACCAAAACTACACACAATACTCCAAATTCAGCCTCAGCAATGTCTTATACTACACCGACAAAAATCCAACTTCCTGTGCTCAATGTATTGATTTATGTAGGCCAATGTTCGAAAAACGATGCAATCTCAGTAAAGTCAGAAATAACCTTGCAAAGTTATTTCCAGTCGTATACCCAATAACGCTTGGATTATATACATTCTACCTTTGACCTTCTTCACTGCCTACAACATTTCAAAATCTCCCTCACCACCTTAGCTCTTCACCATTACCGCCTCTTTGACCGAGGTGAGTGACCTCCTTTCTAACATTGGACTCCATCTGACCGCTTGCTTCTCCCAAGCTGAATCCACAGAACGTGTCCATCGCTGCTCGAATCTCATCGGATTCTCTGAGGCCCAGTGCAGTTTATTGCCAACTATGCAATTTCGGGGAATTCAAATACTGCTCAGAATATAAATTCGACAATTACTGTGTAATTAATAAAATATGAGCCTACATGATATTTCATAAAGCTTGGAAATGTTACTTTCTGTTTCTGAGGCGAATTGTAGACTCCGATTAGGAATAGGTCAGACACCGTGGGAGGTAAGTGCGGAAATTGGTGGGGCCGCAGCGGATACAATTAAATTCTTTGGTCCCTTACAATATCTTTTAATAACTTTCCCAAAACTGATAGCAAGCTCAGAGGGCTAGAGGGCTGAAATTTCACAGATTAATTTAGAATCTATCTTAAGCAACGGAAGAACGCTGGGCTCTCCTCGAGTCCGCTGGTTTAAGCACGCAGACCGCGGAGCCGATCTGTTTTTCTTTTGCACATTTACTTTAAAGCTAATGTCCTTCGGACTACTGGATGCAACGTTTTCCCCGATACAAAATGGTGCCACCTGGCCTTCCTCCTTCCCTAAATGCAAATCAATATCGCACACTCCCTCATTTGGGACTTTTATCTACTGATTAAGAAAACATTCCAGAAAATAGATGACAGCGTCTATTCCATCTTGTCCTTCTACTCTTTGGGAGTCCCAGTCAAAACCTGGAAATTTAACCCTAGCTCCTATAACAAACTGACGTTTGCTGAAATTTTGAGCAATTTCTCTTCACATTTGTTCCTCTAACTCCCACTGACACTTGGCTGGGCTGTAATGCCGTGTAATACATCTATCATACTTCATCGCTCCAAAGCCAAAGCCCCTTTAACATGGCCATACCTTTCTTATTACTACGTTCCACATTGAACGCCTCACTAGGTGAGTTCTCTAATCCACCCTGATGTGACATCTTCCTTAACTAATAACGCCATCCTTCCGCATTTATTCCTTCCCCCTCTGCTTCATCTTAAACAGCAGAGCGGTGGAATACTGCGCTGCCAGTCCTGCTCATACTGCAACCATCCCACTAATGGCGATAATATAGTAAATCCACGTGCTCATTCATGCCATGGTCTCATCCGCCTTTTAATACAATACTTCTTTCATTGAGGTATCTGCAGCTGAGTACATTACTCACACCATGATCAACAATTAAATTCCTGACACGAGGAATTCTGCAGATGCTGGAAATTCTAGCAACACACGTCAAAGTTCACCAGAAACTTTGATGTGTGTGATTTAAATTACTGATTCTGTCTGAGGCACATCATCATCCAGATCGTTAATACAGATGTAAACGTCAAAGGAACCAGCGCCGGTCTCTGTAGAACTCCGCTACTCACAGGTATCCAGTTAGAGAGGCAACCATCTGCTACCATTCCGTGGTTCCTTTCACAAAGAAAGTGGCTCATAAATTTACTACCTGATTTTCAGAGCGGAGCGACTGAACCTTACCGGAAACTATCAAATGTCTTGAAAAATTCCATGTCGACAGCACCTTATATTTTTTCTTCATCAACATTCCAGGTAAGATCTTTGACACGATTTACCACTAATGAAGCCATGCGGACTATCGTTAATCAGTGGATATCTAAAAGGAAAATCATATATTCCGCCCGTTAAACTACCTTCCAACAACCTTCCCACGAATGATGTTCGGCTCAAAAGACTATTATTTCATGCATTATTTTTAGAGTCTTTCTTATACAAAGTAACAACATCGGCTATGCCTGGTTTAAGAATGATGCATATATCTCTGCTAGACTTACTGCAAGTTCATCCTTTCACTGGGCCCGAAAGAACACCTTGACCGGTTCTGGGGATTTATCCACTGGAATCTGCCTGAAGACAGCAAAGGCCTTCTCCTCGGCAATCTCTGTAGAGTCCACGAAGATGATTCAATGCTGCTTTCCTCAATAGACTGTATCGGTTTCCTGGATAAATACAGATGCAAAACATTAGCTCATTTGGCACCACATGTGGATTAGCTATGGTCCTAGTTCCAGAAGACTAATTACGTTTCTTGAAATCCTTTTGCTCTTAAGATATGTGCAGCAGTCCTTACCATTCAACTCGGACAAAATCATATCATTCTCTCACCCTCCTCCTCTCTTTGATAAACGTTCTCTTGCATTTCCTACACCCCCATAAACACATTACTGAACCTGCAATTCACCTCATTTCCTTTCTTCACTTGGGCCTCCATATCACTTGAAATTCCAGGTTCCCGACCCTGTTATGTTTAGCATTTATTCTGACGGGCCCGTGCAAACTTTGCGCTCTCGAAATTTCACTTTTGAAGACCTTCCACTTACCATAGAATGTCCCAGAGGACACTTGCAAAATCCTCTCTGATACCAACAAGATTCTTTCTGTCTCCAATCTAAAATCGCAGCCCGAGAACCAGGCCTCTTTTTGCATGTTTAACTTCAAACTAATGGCCTGCGGACTAGTGGATGCAAAGTGATCCCCGAGACAACCTTCTGCCACCGGTCCTCTCTCGTTCCCTCAGAGAAGATCAACAATCGCAGTCTTCGTCATTTCAGGTTTTTATCTACTGCTTAAGAAACTATCCAGAACATCTATTCACAACCTCTATTCCGTCTATTCCTTTCACACTATGGGTTCCCAGTTTCCCAGTTAAAACGTGGAAAGTTCAAACCAGCTGTTATTAGAACCTTATGTTTCGTGAGGTTTTCGGCTATTTCTCTTCAAATGTGACCCTCTAATTCTATCGGACTGTTTGATGGTGTTTAATGCCCTGTAACACACCCATCGTGCACCATCGCTCCAAAGGCGGAGCCTCTTTTCCATGGGCATACCTTTCCTCTTACTCCGTTGTACATAGAGCGTCTTACCAGCTGAGTTACCCAGTCCGGGCTGACTATGATATTTTCCTTGACTAGTAACCCACCACTCCTCATTTACTACGCCCCCACCCCCAACACCCCCCCCCCCACACTCTTTCGTGTTAAACAACGGGGCGGTGAAATACTGAGCTGGCAGTCCTGCATCTACCGTAAGCGTCTCACTCATGTCTAAAGTATAGTAATTCCACTTGCCTATTCCGGTCCTGTGCTCATTTGCCTTTCATACAATGCTTCGTGCATTGAAATAACTTCAGGTGAGATCACGAGTAGGCGCATGCTGGACCTTTTCATTCCTGACTTTGTGTGTGGTTTTTACAACATCTGTCTCCACAACCCCTCCACTCCCTGTTCTGGGGCAGTCCTGTTCCCATCCAGTGTCAGGTCTAGTTTAACCCACACCTGTGCCCCTGCCCCACCCCTGCCAGCAGCCGTAGGAAACCTTCCCGCTAGGATATCAGTCCCTTTTCAGTTCAAGTGTAAACCACCTTCCTTGGAAACTACTCCAAGATCAACCTAATGATTCCCTGACCTTAGTCCTCTATTTTACTTTCACTCACGCGCCTACGAAACGCCCCTAATTTCTCAGCCCCGAGCAGCAGCCCAGGCACCGTAATGTTATTATCAGAGTTCATTCGGTCCCACAACCTCTCATACAGAGAATGCCACTGCTTATTCAGTGTACTGGTAAGTTCATTGTCTGTCCAGTCTCACGGAGGACGCAGTGAAAACTACATGTCAGACCATGGCCCCATAAAGCTATAACAATATCCCTGAAATCTCCTGATTTCCGAGTCTGCCTGATTCCCGGAAATACACACACTGCTCCCGCCTGACCCGTGAGATTCAAATGGCTCTGTCACCCCAAACTCCGCTTTCTGTGTGTGTTGTGTAATCTACTACCCTGTTATAACTCAGCGTCACGTTATAACAGACAACACACTGCATACGATTAAAGAAATTATCTTTATGAAAGTTAATTAACTGAAGGGTCATTAAGACAAAGAAAGAAATAAAGGAAAAAGGCCCACTGTAATTAACCAGCCAAATGTACACAAGTTGGAGCTCATCTTGAACTCACGCTCTGGGCCCTTGCTCTGCGTGGAAGCACACAGCATCTTCCGATATTCGCTCGCAAACCATTTCGAACAAACGGGTCTCCCACCGGGTCCTACCCGAGGACTTGTTCTCCCCAGTGTCTTCTCACTTCTTCGCCCACTGGACAAAAGGCCCCAGCTCATTCCGACGTCAGAACACAACAGAACCCACCCAGCCCCGTTGGACGGTTCACATTCCAAAGCATCCGAAATCTCTAAATTTCAACCAAAGTCTGCTTCTACAGAAAAGCCACTACGTTAGCAGTGAAACCTTTCTTAGGGTGTTAAATCCCTCTTTATAAAAATGTTCCTCAGCACAATCACACTGTCATAGATAATGACCAGTCATCACCGAGCACACTGTCACTGGATGTCAGAAAATATTGATCATATATTTACTTCTCAGTGCCCGCTCTTCTGCGACAAATAAAGATGCCACCGCTTACATACCGCAGAATCAATGCTTCAAATGTGCAATTATCAATTATATTTATAGCGCCCTGCACAGCGAGAGACTTGTGAAGTGTCGTGGACACTTTTTTCAGTTCAACGTATCGTTATGGACTTGCTTATATCTGCTCAAATTTTTAGAGGAGATATTTTCAACGAGTGACCAAAATAACAGTGGAACATAATGGTATTGGCGCTGGGCTTTTGTTAGTATTTCCGGACAGAAATCTGGAGTGACACTGCAGTTAGGGAGAAATGATCACCCTGCAGCCCTGGCACCGTAATGTTATTATCAGAGCTCATTCGGTCCCACAATCCCTCACACAGAGAATGCCACTTCTTATTCAGTGTACTGGTAAGTTCATTGTCTGTCCAGTCTCACGGTGGACGCAGCGAAAACTACATGACAGACCATGAGCCCATAAAACCATAACAATATCCCTGTACATCCCTTTATTTTTTTATCATCACATTGGGCCGTGTTCCAATTCCAAGTCATCGGCATATTTTGTTTTTTACATATCTAAATGAAATTCGGCTCAGCCTGTATTGAGTAGGCTCCGATAAGGCAAACCAGAGCTGGACATAGGAAAATCGAGACTTCCTCGTCGTTGGGTTTATTTAAGTCAGCGATTGGTAGGTTCTCGATTGGCATGACATCAAGGATTATGGGCGAAGGCCGGGAACTCGGGTTGGAGAGGAGGAAAAAAGGGTCAAACATGAGTAAATAGCGGAGCAGAGTCGATAGGACAGGGGGTCTAATCCGGTTCCTCTGCCTCACGGTCTAACATGTTCACAGGACAGATATGTTTTTTCTCTGATGTCCTACATCAGGAATAAAATAGTCACTGTAATTGTGAAAATCCCCGTTTACATGTAAACATACGTTTGACATACTTACACATTTAGGAAACGTGCTGAATGCAGAGATTATGTTTTTTTTTGTTTGTTTGTTTTAACCAGACCGTGTGGAACAACAAGGGAGAATTATTGCACATTACTGAACAGATTAATTACTGTCAAATGAGATGTGGTTAAAATGTTATTGTTCGGCACGTGCAGAGTTACAAAATACGTACGTTCTATGTTTGTGTGCGATAAAAACAGGACATTTCTTCGAACAGGTTTCGTAATATTTTGTGAATAATGCTCGAATGAGACCCAACATTGCAAGGAACAGGCTAAAGCTGTGTCTGCAGATGGGCAGTAATATGAAAGACAGGCCGATGTGAATCTCCACTTAGCGCACTCGTGGTCATTTGTCTGAGCTACTGCAGAGTTAAGACCTGGTTTGGGATTGGACGATAGCAGAAATGAAGCAGACAGTTTGGCTGTAATGTTCCAGACCCAAAGAAATATGGGCCTGGCTTATTGTTCAAAGATACACTTCCTTTGAATAAACAGAATAGTCTGCGCTTTTACTAACACGTCACTGACCACGCCGATGTTATCACTGCTTCTCTTGAACCATCACTGAGCTAAAATTAATATACATGGCTGGCCAGGATGATGGCGTCTTCTCTCATCCGACCGATAATGTTGTCGCTTGTGCAATCTCAAGTGAGCAACGTGAGGACGTCAGGGCGAAAACTGGTCATGCACTGAAATACATTTCTCCGGCATCCACATTTTAAATTTCTCCTCTATGTACAAGCTTCAGACGGAAATTTATCCAACGCCTTTACTGATCGTTGCAATCATGTAATAGCTGATATCGATCGGATCAAGAAACTACAGCCCTCTATTCTGCACATTACTCGTTTTGGTTGTTGTCGACATAGGCTGTGATGGCATTGCGGCCCTGAGCGATAGAGCGAAGAACCAAGGGGCATAATTACTCCAGATGTTACTGTTCTGCAGCTGTGCTGACAAGCTCAAATCCAGAATCACTGCTCACCCCGTTCATCCGCTTTTACCTTAAGTGTGCATCTACCGTGCAGTTATCGTGACGACAGTTGATTACAATTTGTTAGAATGCAATTGGTGTTGTTTCTCTGGAGATATTATTTTGTAAAACAGTTGGAAATTTTATAAAATAAGCACCAATAAATAAAACGTTTCCTGAAAGTTCGAACGAAGAGCAGAAGCAAAGAAAAAAAAAGAAATAACCTGATCTTACTCAATTCAAATACAGATTCTGGCAATGTCGCAAATACTTAAAGACTAGAGACCTTACATGTGTTATAAATCCAGACCAACGCACAAAATGCTGAAGGAAGTCAACATGACAGGCAGCATCTCTAGAAAAGAATAAACAGTCAGCTTCCATAACAAACTCATGTTTCCTGGAATTCTCTGCAATTTCTCATCAAATTTGTTCCTCTAAATCCCTCGGTCTGTAGGATGGGCTGTAATGGCCTGTAATACACCTATCATACACCATCACTCCAAAGCTAAAGTCCATTCAGCATGGGCATACCTTACTTATTACAGCCTTCCACCAGTCCAGCCTGATGTGACATCTTCCTTAACTAGTAACGCCACCCCTCCTCATTTATTCTTTCCCCCTCTGCTTCATTTTGACAGCGGAACGGTGGAATCCTGAGCTGCCAGTCCTGCTCCTACTGCACCCGTCTCACTAATGGCGAAAACATTGTAAATCCACGTGCTCTTTTCTGCCATATGGCACAATTCTTACACTGATGTATTTGCTGCTGTGTACATTAATCGCAGTATGCTCAACAATTAAATGTGAAGTTCTGACTGATCGAGAACATATTAGCCTCCGCTTTCAATCCTAAATCCAATACCCAGTTCGAGGTATTCATGCTCATACCATAATGTCTGAGGTTACCCACACGGAACAAAATTTGTTGCTCCAGCAACATGGACATGGCCTCAGTGCTACCATGCCCAGCACCGAAACGTGCTGCTCTCCAACAGTCACAGGACTCTACTGAGAAAGGCAACCATCTGCCACCACTCTCTGCCTCCTGCTACTACGCCAATGTTTATTCTAATGTACTACTTCATCTTGAATGCAAAGCTCGTGGATTTTCTTGACAAAACTCCGATGCGGATCTTTGATAAAATCTCTTGCAAATGTCCATTTAGGTATCATCCTCTGCAGTGCCTTCATGAACTCTCTTGGAAACATTCTTCGTTACTTCTTCAAGAAACTCTATAGCATGTCGTGGGATACACAAAACCATGCTGACTATCTCTAGACTGTCCTGTCTATTAAAATACTCATACATACGGTGCTCCAAAGCGTTCCCACTACTGATGTCAGGAGCACCGGCCTAGAATTCCATGATTTATTTCTGAGCCTTTCCCGCAACCCTCGCGCTCTCCCTCTCACTCAACCGTGCTCTCTCCCTTCCAGCCTCCGTCTCTCACCCTTTCCCTCTCTCTTTAACACTACTTCTTTCTTCTCAGTCCATCTCTCCACTATCCCCTATTCCTCCCACACACTCTAAGAACTTGAGCTTCTCATTCTCCAGCTTCTGTAAACACTATGCCTTTTCCGGCCGCCCTGCTTACCCCTCCACTCTCCTTTTGATTCCTTCTTCCCCTCAACCTCACATAAACTTCATTTAATATGTTACTGGCAAAGAGTTACGAATGCAGTTGCCTGATTTATTTAAATGAACCGTAAAAATATTTTTAAAAACAACTGCTGTAGATTGGAGTCTGAATTTAAAATAAAATGCATATTCTCACTCTGAGAAATTTTCTTTATAAGGTTAAAAGTTATAACGCTTTTCCCTGCAGCAGAGGTAGTTAATTGTAATGTTAAAGACAGTGTTCGCAGATGAATGAGAGTGAGAGTGGAGTTAATTTCAGCAGAAAGGCCACTCCCTATTCTGTCGGACATGCGGGCCTGTACCGTTTCTTCAGGCAGCTATTTTTACAATCTTACAACCCTCTGTATGAACAAGTTTTCTTTCATGTTCCCATTAAACTTTTCACCTTCCTCACTTAGCACTTGAGCTCTGATTGTAAGCCCCCCAAAACTCAATGCAAATACCTACTTGCATTTACCCTATAACTACCACTCATCTTTGCATGTACCTCTATCAAATCGTCCCTCATTGTTCTGATTTCCAAAAAATAAATTCCGATCCTGTTCAAAATTTCCTCATGGCTCATGTCCTCCATTCTGGGCAAATTTCCAGTAATTTTTCTCTCTTCTCGTTACTGTAAACTTCCTGTAGGTAGGTGACCAAGATGCACAGGATGCTCCTAATTCGGCCTCAGAAATGCCTCATATAGGTTCAAACATGTTTCCCATCTCCTGTATTCAAAGTATTAGTTTATGAAGACCAATGTGCCAAAAGCAATGTAATCTCAGTGAAGTCCTAAATAACGTAGGAAAGTTATTGCCATTCGTATACCCGATAAAGCTTCGATTATATACATTTTACTTTGCTATCACCCAGTAGCTACCTCATCTCAACACCTCCCTCACCACCTCAATCCTCCACCAATTCTGCCTCTTCTACAGAACTGGGTGAACTCATTTCCTACATTAGACTCCATCTGACCTGTTGCTTCTCCCCAATCTGAATCCCTCAATTCAGGAACCTCATTGGGTTGTCTGAGCCCCAGAGGAGTTTATTGCCAACTGCACCAACTCGGGGAGGTACTGTAGTGTCAAATAACGTCTAGAAAATAGATTCGACAAATAATCTTTAATTAATAAACAGTGAGCACATTAAAAAAAACATGGAAATGTTGCTTTAGCTCCCTTCAGCGAATTGTGGACATATTTTGGAAATAGCTCGGTCACTAAGGGAAGCAACAGTGAAAAAACCCTAAGCAACGCAAAGCACAACCGCATTTTTTAATTGCCTATTTACTTTGAAACTGATGTCCTTAGGACGACCAGATGCAAAATCTTCCCTTCACGAACTTCTGCCACCTGCCCACTCTCATTCTGTAAATACAGATCAGGTATCGTTCAGGACATTTATCGACTTCTTTATGAGAAATTTGCAGAAGAATTTTGACAACCTCTACTCCATCTTGTCCTTTTTTACTGTGGGAGTCTGAAATAATACTTGGAAGTTTAAAATCCCTTATATAACTAAGTTATGCTTTCTGATATTCTCTTCGATCTCTCTTCAAATATATTTCTGTAACTCCTTCGGACTGTGGACTGTAGATAAGCTTAATTACCTGTAACATAAACATCAAACGCAACCTCTCCAAAGCCAAAGACCCTTTAACATGGACATACCTTTCTTGTTACTCCGTTCTACAATGGACGGTTCACTAGGTTAGTTTTCCAGCCCAACCTCTCATGGTCCGGTCTGTGAAGTCCGTATTCAGTTTCACGGTCCGTTCCATCGATCCATATTCCAGGTTATCCGGTTTTCCCTTGTCCTGTTGTGTGCTTTAATTGAGGCACATAATTCTGGTTTTGGGCATGCTACATAAACAGCTCCTGGGTTCCGCTGCAGTTGCTGGACTGTTCCCTTCCCTTCCCTTTCCTTTCACCTTCTGCCTGAAGCCTTTCCCGGAGCCTTGTCCGGCAACCTTGTCAAGTTCTACCACCGGAGCGTAACCGGAGCTTTGCAGTGTCAATATAAGGAACTGTCTATCGTTGAGTTGGGAACCTCGTCCTGTCCAAGTCAAGGTTTTGAGTTCTCGTACTGTCCATGTGCCTCGTCCTGTGAAGGAGTTCCACGTCCTGTTCTGGAATTCCACGTCCTGTTCTGTAGCCACGTCATGTCCTCGCCTAGTTCCGGGGTCCGAGCCCGAGTCAAGACCCAGGTTCTGGGCCCTTGTCTAGTCTCCTGCTCGGAGTTCCAGCCAAGTTCCAAGTTCCTTTTTCCTTGTCCTGATCCCGTTTCCCTAGTCTCGTCCTAGACTAGGTCCTGTATGTTAGTCTCGTCCAGCGTCGTTTCTTCCCCATTTCCCCCGTTTTATCTGCATACCTAATCCTGTTCCTGATACTTCTGTGTCTGTGTCTTGCTTTTGCGTCTGCTCCCAGCGCCCCCGTTATGACACAACGGGACTGTGACAGCTTTCTTAACTATTAACGCCACCTCTTCTCATTCAATGCTTCCCCATCCGCTTTATCTAAAACAACTGAGAGGTGGAGTACTCCGCTGCCAGGCCTGCTCCTCCTCCAACCCTCTCACTAACGGTGAAAATATAGCGATTCGACGTGCTTATTCATGCCCTGGGCTCTTTCGCCGTTCATACAATACATTGTATAATTTGCAGCTGAGGACATTATTCGAACCATGCTCAACATCTAAATTGTTGATTCTGTCTGAGGCCTTCACAGCTTCTGTCTCCACAACCTCTCCACTCTCCGTTCCGCGGTAGTCTTGTTCCCATCATTTCAATGTCTAGTTTTACCCTCCCACCTCCCACCATCCCCGCCCACCCACCTCGAGCAGCCCTAGTAAACCTTCCCGCTAAAGCGACTAGTACCTTCATTTCTTTGCAGTCGGCTCCAAGATCAACGAAACCATTGTCTCCGTTTAACCCTTTACTTATTTTCTTTCACTCACGTGTCTCCTATTAACCATTTCAGCCCTCGATCATCTCTGGCTGTCCAATCTCTCAATACCTCCTATTACCTTATAGTCTTCTATCAAGAAATTTGTAGTCCTCTCCAAGGACAGAAACCATGATCCCTTATCGTTTCCTCATTTTTTTTTCTCTTAATTAAGTAGCATTTCGTTAAATCTATTCCGCATAGTGTTTAAAATTTCCAAATCCCTGCAGTACGCCCTTACTCATAGGTCTCCAATCAGTGAGGCAACCATCTGTTACCACTTTCTGGCTTCATCCTCAAACCAATGGTCTCATCAAATTTACTACCTCATTTTCAAAGCCGAGAGACCAAATCTTCCATGAAGGACCTTGTCAAATGCCTTGCTAAGATCCATGTATACAACATCCACTGCCGTGCCCTCATCCACACTCCTGGTACCTTCCTTGACACGACTTACCACTTACGAAGAATTGCTGAGTATTCATAATCAGCCATTATCTATCCAAACACTCATACTTCTGGTCCGCTAGAATACCTCCCAATAACCTTCTCTCTACTGATGTCAAGCTCAGAGGCCTATAATTTCTTGGATTATTTTAAAGCCACTCTTAAACAGCTGAACAGCATAGGCTATCATCCAGCCCTCTGGCCTAAGGATGATTTAAACATCTCTGCTAGGGATCCGGCAACTTCTTTCTCCCATAGTGTCCTAGTGAAAACCTCTCCAGGCCCAGGGAATTTGCCTGAGGAAAGTAGACACATCCTTCTCTGTAATCTGTATAGATTCTGTGAAAACGGTGTTTCTATAGACTCTGTCTCTGTTTGCTGAGTAAATACAGATGTACAAAAAATAATCATCCGTTTTGTCTCCACATATGGATTGGCTATACTCTCATTGTGGTATTCCAGAGAACCCATTCTGACCCTGAAATCCCTTTGCTCTGAACATACCTGTAGCATCCGTTAGGATTCTCCTTCAACTTGTCTGCTAAGGCAACAGCAGGCCTTCGATGACACTTCTACTTTCATTCTGAAGTATTCTCTTCACTGACTTGCACCTATGTTAAAATGTCCGACTGGGATGGAATGACGTACTAATTGAAAATGATCACCAGGGAAGGAATTGTGTCCTGATTACAAATGGGAGTCGGCAAAGGATTGATATCCCAATTTAAAATGGTTATCAGGGTAGAAGTGACGCGTGGTTTTAAAATGGCACCCGGGATGGAATGGAGCACTGACCCTTACAGGCTATAGAGTTGGAAAGATGTCATAACCAGGCCGCATCAAAGGGAAGATGAGTAGCTGGCTGGCTTTTTGGACAAACTGGTGCTGAGGGCCAAGCCTTCGGACTGGTCAGCGTCGATAATCACCATCCTTGTCCTTGGGCACGGCGAGTGGAGAGGTACCAACCAAAGAAGGAGAAGTGTTGAATCTCCTGTTAGGGAATGAGATAGGGCAGATGACGGAGGTTTGTGTTGGGGAGCACTTCGGGTCCAGTGATCACAATGCCCTTAGTTTCAATGTAATTATGGAGAAGGATACGTCTGGACCCAGAGTTGATATTTTTGATTGGAGAAAGACTAACTTCGAGGAGATGCGAAAGGATTTAGAAGGAGTGGATTGGGACGAATTGTTTTATGGGAGAGACGTAACAGAGTAATGGAGGTCATTTAAAGGTGCAATTCTGAGGGTACAGAATCTTTCTGTTCCTGTTATGTTGAAAGGAAAGGCTAAGCGTTTGAGCAGCCATGGTTTTCAAGGGATATTGGAAACACAGTTCGGAAAAAGAGAGATACCTACAATAAATATAGGCAGCATGGAGTAAGTGAGGTGCTGCAGAAATATGAAGAATGTAAAAAGAATCTTAAGAAAGAAATTAGAAAAGCTAAAAGAAGATATGAGGTTGCTTTGGCAAGTAAGGTGAAAATAAAACCAAAGGGTTTCTACAGTTGTATTAATAGGAAAAGGATAGTGGGGGATTAAGTTGGTCCCTTAGAGAATCAGAGTGGACAGCTATGTGTGGAGCAAGAAGAGATTTGGCCATGCAAAACAATTTCTTTTCCTCGGTATTCACTGGGGAGAAGAATATTGACTTGTGTAAGATAAGGGAAACAGGTAGGGAAGTTATGGAAACTATGATGATTCAAGCAGAGGAAGTACTGGAGCTTTTAAGGAATACCAAAAGTGGATAAGTCTCCGGGTCCTGACAGGATATTTCCTAGGTCCTTGAGAGTAGTTAGTGTGGAAATAGCAGCGGCTCTGACACAAATATCTTAAATGTCATTAGAAACGGAGATGGTGCCGGAGGATTGTTTTATTGCTCATGCTGTTCCATTGTTTAAAAAGGGTTCTAAGAGTAAACCTAGCAATTATCAGGCTGTGAGTTTGACGTCAGTTGTGGGTAAATTGATGGAAAGTATTCTTAGAGATGGTATATATAATTATCTGGATAGACAAGGTCTGATTAGGAGTAGACAACATGGATTTGTGCGTTGAAGGCCATGTTTGACAAATCTCTTTTTATTATTTTTTTGAAGACGTTGCCAGGAAAGTTGACAAGGGTAAAGCAGTGGATGTTTTCTATATGGACTTCAGTAAGGCTTTTGACAATTTTCCACATGGACTGTTTGTTGGGAAGGTTCAATCATTAGGTATTTATATTGAAGAAGTAAAATGGATTCAGCAGTTTCTGGATGGGAGACGCCAGACTGTAGTGGTGAATAACTGTTTGTCAGATTGGAGTCCGGTGATGAGTGGTGTGCGTCAGGGATCTGTACTGGGTACAACGCTGTTAGTCGTATACATTAATGATCTGGATGATGGGGTAGTAAATTGGATTAGTAAGTATGCAGATGATACTAAGATAGGTGGAGCTGCGGAAAATGAAGTTGTGTTTCAAAGCTTGCAGACAGATTTAGGCCAGTTAGAAGAGTGGGCTGAAAAATGGCAGACACAGTTTAATGCTGATAATTGTGAGGTGCTACATTTTGGTAGGACTAATCAAAATAGGACATACACGGTAAATGATAGGGCATTGAAGAATGCAGTATAACAGGGGGAACTAGGAATGATGGTGTATAGTTCCCTGAAGGTAGAAAGTCATGTGGATAGGGTGGTGAAGAAAGCTTTTGGTATGCTGGCCTTTATAAATCAGAGCATTAAGTATAGGAGTTGGGATGTAATGTTGAAATTGTAGAACGCATTGGTAAGGCCAAATTTGGAGGATTGTGTACAGTTCTGGTTACCGAATTATAGGAAAGATGTCAACAAAATAGAGAGAGTACAGAGAAGATTTACTAGAATGTTACCTGGGTTTCATCACCTAAGTTACAGAGAGAGGTTGAACAAGTTGGGTCTTTATTCTTTGGAGCGTAGAAGGTTGAGGGAGGTCTTGATAGAGGTATTTAAAATTATGAGGGGGGTAGATAGAGTTGAAGTGGATAGGCTTTTTCCATTGAGAGTGGGGGAGATTCAAACAAGATTTGAGATTTAAAGGGCAGAAGTTCAAGGGTAACATAAGGGGGAACGTCTTTACTCAGAGCGTGGTAGCTGTGTGGAACGAACTTCCAGCAGAAGTGGTTGAGGCAGATTCGATGATGTCATTTAAAGTTAAATTGGATAGATATATGGACAGGAAAGGAAAGGAGGGTTATAGGCTGAGTGCAGGTCGGTGGGACTAGGTGAGAGTAAGAGTTCGGCACGGACTAGAAGGGCCGACATGGCCTGTTTCCGTGCTGTAATTGTTGTATGTTTATATGGTTATATCTATACACCCATAATTTTGTGCACCACTCTCAAAGCTTCGCTCAGTGCTCCAAGTTCCAAGGAATGAAGTCCAATACTCTGTAATGTTACCTTATCAGTCAGGTCGTCCATACCAGGCAACCTCTTGGTAGTTTTTCTCTGTACTCTTACTCTGTATCCTTTCCTGTAGGTAGGCGACCAAAACTACACACAGTACTCCAAATTCAGCCTCAGCAATGCCTTATACTACACCAACAAAAATCTCATTTCCTGTGCTCAATGTATTGATTTACGTAGGCCAATGTTCGAAAAACAATGCAGTCTCAGTAAAGTCAGAAATAATCCTGCAAAGTTATTTCCAGTCGTATACCCAATAACGCTTGGATTATATACATTGTACCTTTGACCTTCTGCACTGCCTACAACATTTCAAAATCTCCCTCACCACCTCAGCTCTTCACCATTACCACCTCTTCGACCGAGGTGAGTGACCTCCTTTCTAACATTGGACTCCATCTGACCGGTTGCTTCCCCCAAGCTGAATCCACAGAACGTGTCCATCGCTGCTCGAATCTCATCGGATTCTCTGGGGCCCAGTGCAGTTTATTGCCAACTATGCAATTTCGGGGAGCTCAAATACTGCTCAGAATATAAATTCGACAATTACTGTGTAATTAATAAAATATGAGCCTACATGATATTTCATAAAGCTTGGAAATGTTGCTTTCTGTCCCTTAGGCGAATTGTAGACTCCGATTAGGAATTGGTCAGACACCGTGGGAGGTAAGTGCGGAAATTGGTGGGGCCGCAGCGGATACAATTAAATTCTTTGGTCCCTCACAATATCTTTTAATAGCTTTCCCACGACTGATAGCAAGCTCAGAGGGCTAAAATTTCACAGATTAATTTAGAGCCTATCTTAAGCAACGGAAGAATGCTGGGCTCTCCTCGAGCCCGCTGGTTTAAGCACGCAGACTGCGGAGCCGATCTGTTTTTCTTTCGCACATTTACTTTAAAGCTAATGTCCTTTGGACTACTGGATGCAACGTGTTCCCCTATACAAAATGGTGCCACCTGGCCTTCCTCCTTCCCTCAATGCAAATCAATATCGCACACTCCCTCATTTGGGACTTTTACCTACTGATTAAGAAAACATTCCAGAAAATAGATGACAACGTCTATTCCATCTTGTCCTTTTACACTTTGGGAGTCCCAGTCAAAACCTGGAAATTTAACCCTAGCTCCTATAACAAACTGACGTTTGCTGAAATTCTGAGCAATTTCTCTTCACATTTGTTCCTCTAACTCCCACAGACACTTGTCTGGGCTGTGATTCCGTGTAATACATCTATGATACTTCATCGCTCCAAAGCCAAAGCCCCTTTAACATGGCCATTCCTGTCTTATTACTACGTTCCACATTGAACGCCTCACTAGGTGAGTTCTCTAATCCACCCTGATTTGACATCTTCCTTAACTAGTAACGCCATCCCTCCTCATTTATTCCTTCCCCCTCTGCTTCATCTTAAACAGCGGAGCGGTGGAATACTGCGCTGCCAGTCCTGCTCATACTGCAACCATCCCACTAATGGCGATAATATAGTAAATCCACGTGCTCGTTCATGCCATGGTCTCATCCGCCTTTTAATACAATACTTCTTACATTGAGGTATCTGCAGCTGAGTACATTACTCGCACCATGATCAACAATTAAATTCCTGACACGAGGAATTCTGCAGATGCTGGAAATTCTAGCAACACACATCAAAGTTCACCAGAAACGTTGATGTATGTAAATTAAATTCCTGATTCTGTCTGAGGCCTTAGCATCTGTCTCCACAATCTACTCACTTTCTGTTCTGCGGCAGCCTTGTTATTATCGCTTGCAAGTCTGGATTTACCCTTCCCCCTCCCACCACCAATTCCCCCACCCACCCCACCTCGAGCAGCACTAGCAAGCCTTCCGGCTAGGATATTAATAGTCTTCAGTTCACGTGCATACGAACTTCCTTTCAGCCGACTCCAAAATCAACCAAACGACTCCCTCAGCTTAATGCTGTATTTTTTTTCTTCCGCTCACATGTCTTTGAAATGTCCCTAATGTCTCAGCACCGAACACCAGCCCTGGCAGCCTGTTCCAGGACCGCAGCAATCTCTGTGTAACAAAATGTTGCTTCTCGCATCCAGACTATAATCTCTTCCGATTCTTTTAATGTTATGCCCTTCGTATTAGCCACTTACGTCCTCGACAATGTCTAGCTGTCCAATATCCCAAAATCTCTTATCACTTATCACTCTTCTATCAAGCAATATGTCATACTCCTTCTTACCAGATCCAAAAACCAGAGATCCCTCAACGTTTTCTGAAAAGGTTTTTTGTCATACCTGAATAGCATCTCGGAAAATCTATTCTGGATCAACTTTAAACGCTCCAAATACTCCTATAATTGCAGCAGAATGAGGCCATTTCCGCCACTCTGCTCCGCCGTTCCATCATGGCTGAATTACTATTCCTCGTCATTCCATGCTGCTGCCTTCTTGCCGTAACCTTTGAACTCCTGACTGATCAAGAAGATACGAACTTTCGCTTTCAAAACTAAATCCAATAACTTCGATTCCACAGTTGGCTGAAAATAAATGATAAGAGATTTACCACTCTCTGGCTATAATCATAATAACCATAAATTAATTAATCAATTAATAAATGAATAAATCACAATCATCTCTGTCCATCTGCGATTCTCCAGACGAGTTACACATTATTTGCAACTTTTGGCACTGCCAGTAGTTGGGTTTGCAGGTAGGCAGATAAAGAGTGAAAGGGAAATGTGAAATGGAAGGGGGCAGTATCGGAAGTTCAAGATATCCCATATATCAAGGTATTCCGTCTGGGTAGACTCTAAACCATTAGTTCAGAAGCTACCCAGACGAAGTGTAAGTTGTTGTTACATCAACGTGAGTGTGGCCTCATTGCTTCAATATCCAGCACAGAAATGTGCAGCTTTCCACTAGACACAGGCCTCCAATTAGAAAGGCAACCATTTTCCTTCACTCTCTGTCTCCTGCCCCTACACCAATGTCCACTCCAATGTTATACCTCATCTTGAAAGTAAAGCTCACGGATTTTCCTGACAAATCTCCGATGCGGGACTTTGATAAATTCTCCTGATAAAGTCAATTTAGCCATCATCCAATACAGTTCGTTTGTCGACTTTCCTGGGGAAAAAAAAATCGTTACTTCCTCAGGAAAGTCTATAACATAGTGTGGGATATACAATGCCGTGACTAGCCCTAGTCAGTCCCGTCTATTAAAATACTCATACATACGGTGCTTGCAAATTTAACTACTACTGATGTCACGAGTAGGGACCTGTGGTTCCACAGATGATTTCTGAGCCTTTCCCACATTCCTCGCTCTATCCCTCTCACTAACCCGTGCACTCTACCTTCGACTCCCTCTCTCTTACACTACCCCTCTCTGCCCTCTGTAAAGCTCTTTTTCGCTACCTCTCTCCTCTCAGTCCAGCTCGCCACTCTACCCTCTTTCTCCATCTTGAGCTTCCCTTTCTCCAACTTTCGCACACACCCTGCCCTTTTCCCTCTCCCTGCTCACCCACTCACTCTCCTTCCGTCTCATTATAGCGCTTACCCTCACTCTCTCTCTTAAAGTCACCATTACATCCGCATTAAACATGTTGGTCGGAAAAGGTTAGGAATGCAATGGGCTGAGTAATGTAAATTAATCTTTAAAATATTTCTTTAAACAAATGCCGTTGAATGAAGTCTGAGTGTAAAATAAGTGCAAGTTCTGACCCTGGTAGTTTTCCTTATATGGTTAAAGTTTCCATCACTCTTTTCTGAAGCAGAATTGGTTAAAAAGAATTGGTTAAATGCAATATTCAGGTCATATCGTTCACACCTGAATGAGAGTGAAATTGCATTTCATTTCAGCAGAAAGGCCACCCCCTATTATGAGGAAACTGTGGGGTCAGGCAACTGATTAGACAGGGACATTGATCTCCGAATCTCACAGAGCAAGAACCCAAACCTTCCTAATCAAGCAATAATCTGGACTTTTCCTGCTTGATTTCTAATTTCTCTGAGGGTGTCGGCCCGAAAGGTCGAATTCTTGATCCATTCCACAGATTTTGCCTGAGTTTCTCGGGCATTATTTTGCGTTACCATAGTTACGAAAGATTGGCGAAATAGAGTAATGAAGCAGTAAGTAGTTTGAAACGGCATCAAAACATAACCATGGTGTTAGAATATTTTTTGGAGAACTAAGCTGTGAACAGTCTAACTTCTGAAATTTACATTGGATCTTAGTTTAATCATCCGTTTGTGTGTGTTACGAATCAATTATTAAGGAGTTACTGAGTCATGGAAACGTACAGTATGGAAACAAGCCCTTCGACCCATGGCTCTCATCTGCAAACTCCC
Organism: Mobula birostris; assembly: GCF_030028105.1. Taxonomy (NCBI): domain Eukaryota; kingdom Metazoa; phylum Chordata; class Chondrichthyes; order Myliobatiformes; family Myliobatidae; genus Mobula; species Mobula birostris. The sequence goes on along the minus strand of NW_027274324.1, from coordinate 62,659 downwards.
ATCCACCTGTACAGAGGCCCCCACTATCCAACATTCCCTTCAAGTTTGAAATGTAGCCCGCACGCACCACTTGCCACAGAAGCATTTTTTTACACTCTCATAATCCTCTGAATGAAGAAGTGTTCATTTGTAATACCCTTAACCTTTTCTGACTCGGCTGGTGGCGTAGTGGCATTAGTCGAAAGGTCCCGAGTTCGAATCCAGCCGGCTCCCCTGCACGCTTTCCATCCTTGCCGGGTTATGAGCTGGTGATATCTTTGGAATCTCACCCGGCAGAGGGCAATTGCAAACCACTACTGTCAATTGCCTCGTACGCGGTTCCCCACTACGTCAGAAGGGCGTGGAGGGAAATTGTCCGCTAACCGGAAAAACTCCGGATGCGAGGTAACTTTCCTTTTCCTATCCTTTTCACCTTCCACCCTTAAGGCATGACCTCTGATTGTAAGTTTACCCAAACTCACTGAAAATCCCTACTTGCATTTACCCTATCACTATCCCTCATCTTTGTGTGTACCTTTAACAAATATTCCTTGGTGTTCTTATTTCTAAGGAATAAAGTCCGATTCTATTCAATCTCACCTTATTACTCATGTCTTCCATACCAGACAACGTCCAGTTAAGTTTTCTCTGTACTATTACTCTGTAGCCTTCCCTGTAGGCAGATGACCACAATTGCACACAATACTCCGAATTCGGCCTGAACAATGCCTCAAACAAGCTCAACATGTTTCCCATCTCTCGTACTCAAAAGTATTAATTTATGACAGCCAATGTGCCAAAATCAATGCATTCTCAGTAATGTCCTGAATAATTCAGCTAAGTTATTTCCACTTGTGTACCCAGTGGCGTTTGGAATATATATAGTACCTTTCACCTCGCTCAGTAGCTACCTCATGTCAAAACCTCCCTCACCGCCTCAGCCCTCCACTATTTCTGCTTCTTCTGCAGAAGTGGGTGACTTCATTTCCAGCAATGGACTCCATCTGGTTTGTTGCTTCGCCCCAACCTGAACCCCCGCAACGTGTCCATCAATACTTAAATCTTATTGGATTTGTGAGGCCCAGTCGAATTTATTGCCAACCGCGCAAGTTGGGGGTGAAACTGTCCTTTCAAATAACGCTCAGAACATTAATTCGACAAAAAAACAGAGATGCCTCAACGTTTCCTCATAAGACTTATTGTCTTACCTGAGAGGTATGTCGGTAAATCTATTCTGCATCGTGTTTAAACTTTCCACATCATCCTATAATTGTAGCAGAATTCGGCCATTCGGACCATTCTGCTCCAAAATTCAATCGTGGCTGATTTACTATTCCTAGCAACTCCATCCGGCTGCCTCCGTCCTATAACCTTTGATGTCCTAACTGATCAGAAACATATTAACCTCCGCTTTAATAACTATACCCAATAGCATAGCTGTACAGCCGGCTGGGAAATTAATAACAGTGATTTACTACTCTCTAGCTGAACATAAATAGATTTTAAAAAATCCTCATATCTGTCGTTCCTTCGATTCTCCACACGAGTTATGCTTTATTTCCGATTTCTGGCAATGCAAGCAGTTGGGGTTTCAGGTATGCAGGCAGGAAGAGAAAGGAGAAATGAAAATTAGGAATGTTGCAGTTAACGGGGGCATTACCGAATTTTCGAGATATCGATGCTCACACCATCAGGTGGGAGGCTAACCAGACGGAATGTAAGTTTGTGTTCCATCGACATGAGTGTTTTTTGATTGCTTCCATATCCAGCACCAACACGTGCGTCTCTCTTCTCGTCACAGGCCTCCACTTAGTAAGGCAACCATCTGCCACCACTCTCTGCCTCGTCCCAGTACGCCAATGTCCACCCCAAAGTATGACCTCATCTTGAATGGAAAGCTAATGGATTTTGTTGATGAATCTGTTATGCCGGATTTTCATAAAATCTGTTGATAAAATCCATGAAAACCTCATTCACTGCATTACTTTCATCAACTCTCCTTGAAATTTACCTCGTGACTGCACGAAAAAATTGCTTAGAATACACAAAGCCATGCTGACTATCCTAGTCAGTCCTCTCTATTAAAATACTCACACATACGGTGCTTTCCCACTTTCCCACTGCATATATCAGGAGCACAGGCCTAAACTCCCTGGCTGGTTTGTGAGACTTTCCCACAACCCTCGCTCTAACCATTTCACTTTCCCGTGCACTCAATCATCCACTGCCTGTCTCCTGCACTTCCCCTCTCTCTGCCATCTCGATCTCTCTTTTCCTCTACCTCTCTCATCTCAGTCCAGCTCTGCACTTTCCCACACGCTCTTCCATCTTGAGCTTCCCTTCCTCCACCTTCCATAGACACCCTGCCGTTTCCCTGCTCCCTGCTCACCCATTCTCTCTCCTTCTGACTCCTTTTCCCTCCGCCCTCACTCCCTCACTCTGAACTTCAAACTCACAACAAGATTTAAAATATTGCTGGCGAAATGTTAGGAACGCAATGGGCTGATTTATTTAAATAATCGTTGAAATATTTCTTTAAACAACTGCAGATGATTTGAGTCTGAGTTAAAATAAAGTGCAGGCTCTGACCCCTGTTAATTTTCTTTATAAGTTTAAATTTTCTGTCTCTCTTCCCTGCAGCAGAAATGGTTAAATGCAATATTAAAGACAAATTGTTCACACCTGAATAAGAGTGAAACTGCATACCATTTCAGCAGAACGGCCTCTCCCTATTCTCAGGTATGTGCGGGCGAGGTAGCTGATCATGCAGAGATACTGAGCTCCGAATCTCACACAACAACTCAAATCTTCCTAATCAATCAATAGTCTGGATTCTCCCTGCTTTATTTCTCATTTCTCTGAAGGACGTCGGCCCGAAAGGTCAAATTCTTGTTCAATTCCATAGATCTTGCCAAACCGGCTGAGTTCTTCTAGCATTGATTTGTGTTACCATCGTTACGAGCGGTCGGCAAAAGGGAGTGTGCAGATGCAGTAGGCAGGTTGAAACGACTTCAATAACCTTCCTTATCAATCAATTACCTGGCCTCTTCTTCCCTCCTTTGCAGTTCCACTGAAGAGTGTCGGCCCGAAAGGTCGAATTCTTCTTCAATTCCATAGACCCTGCCTGAGATGCTGAGTTCGTCCGGCATTTGGTGTATTACTGTAGGTACGAAAGATTGGCGAAAGACAGTATGTGGGAGTAGTGGGCGGGCAGTTTGAAACAACTTCCAAACACAAGCACGCTGTCAGACTATATTTGGAGATTTAACCTGTGAACAATTGAACTTCTGATATTTATTTTGGATCTTATTTTATTCAAACAGTTGTCGGTATTGTAAATCAATGAGTAAGGAGTTATAGATTCAAAGGAAAGTACAGAATGGAAGCAGGACCTTCGGCACAGTCCTCGCAATGCAGACTTCCATCCACCTGCACCCGGGCCATAGTTACCCATAGCACCACTATCCAAAATTATCTTAAAATTTCAGATCGAACTCGCATGCACCATTTGTGCCGGCAGCAGCATTTACACTCTCACATTCCTCTGAATGAAGAAGATTTCCCTCGTAATCCTCTTAAACTTTTCACATTCCACCCTTAACCCATGATCTCTGATGGCATGTCCACACAAACTCAATGCAAAGTGTCTGCTTGCGTTTAACCCAACTCTACCCCGCATCTTTGTTGTCTACATCTAACATTCGTCCCACAATATTCTACTTTCCAAGGAATAAACTCCGAAACTATCCAATAATTCCTTATAATTCATGTCCTCCACACTAGCAGCTTCACTGTAAAATTCTATGTATTCTTTCCCTTTATTCTTTCTTGTCGGTAGGTGACCATAACGGCACATAATACTCCAAATTCGCCTTGAGCAATGCCTAACACAACTTCAAAAAAATTCCCGTCTGCTGTACTCAAAATATCGAATTAAGACCATAAGACCATAAGACAAAGGAGCAGAAGTTGACCATTCGGTCCATCGAGTCCGCTCCGCCATTTTATCATGAGCTGATCCATTCTCCATTTCGTCCCAGTCCCTGCCTTCTCACCATAACCTTTAATGCCCTGGCTACTCAGATACCTATCAACCTCTACCTTAAATACATCCAATGACTAGGCCTCCACTGCCACATGGGGCAACGAATTCCACAGATTCACCACCCTCTGGCTAAAAAAAAAAAAAAAAAAAAAAAAAAAAAAAAAAAAAAAAGTTCTTCGCATCTCTGTTCTGAATGGGCGCCCTTCAATCCTTAATTCATGCCGTCTCATACTAGACTCCCCCACCATGGGAAACAATTTTGCCACATCCACTCTGTCCATGCCTTTCAACATTCGAAATGTTTCTTTGAGGTCCCCGCTCATTCTTCTAAACTCCAAGGAATACAGTCCAAGAGCGGACAAATGTTCCTCATTTGTTAACCCTCTCATTCCTGGAATCATTCCAGTGAATCTTCTCTGAACCATCTCCAAAGTCAGCACATCTTTTCTTAAATAAGGAGCCCAAAACTGCCCAAAGTACTCCAAGTGAGGTCTCACCAGCGCCTCATAGAGCCTCAACGTCACATTCCTGCTCCTATACTCTATTCTTCTAGAAATGAATGCTAACATTGCATTCGCCTTCTTCACCAGCGACTCAACCTGGAGGTTAACCTTAAGGGTATCCTGTACGAGGACTCCCAAGTCCCGTTGCAACTCTGCAACTCAGAACTTTGATTTTTCTCCTCATTTAAATAATGGTCTGCCCGTTTATTTCTTCTGCCAAAGTGCATAACCATACACTTCCCAACATTGTAATTCATTTGCCACCTCTTTGTCCATTCTCCCAATCTATCCAAGTCTCTCTGCAAACTCTTTGTTTCCGCAGCACTACGGGCCACTCCACCTATCTTTATAGCATCAGAAAACTTCGCCACAAAGCCATCCATTCCATAATCCAAATCGTTGATGTACAACGTAAAAAGAAGCGGCCCGAACACGCAACCCTGTGGAACACCACTGGTAATCGGCAGTCAACCAGAAAATCAAGAAGGCCAATGTGCCAAAGTCAGTGCAATGTCACCAACCTCCTAAATAAACATGTTTCCAGTCCTACACCAAATAACGCTCGGATTATATCATCTGACCTCCCTCAGTTCCTGCCTCATTCCAGCATCTGCCTCCGCACCTCAACACTTCACCAGCTCTGACCCTTCCACAGAAGCGAGTGACTTCATTTAACAACAATGGGCTCCATCTGACCTGCTGCTTTCCCACACCCTAAAACACAAAACCTTGTCCATCACTACTGACATCTCGTTGGGTTTTGTGAGGCCCAGTCCAGTAGATTGCCAAGTGTTGAAGCTCGTGGAAATACAGTCCATTCAAATAAAACTCAGAACTGCTTTTTCGTTAATAGAATTTGAACACAGGTATTATGTCATTAAGAAACATGAAATGTTGGATCCTGTCTCTCAGCCGAATTGGAAACAACTCGGACAGCGAAGTATGTAAGTCCGGAAGTCGGTGGTGTCGCAGCATATATATTTAAATTATGCTGAGTGACAGGTAAGCTACTGGAGGATTGGTGGATAGTTTTTTTTTTATTTTTCCGCTGTTTATGAAAGGGTCAGAAAGCAACCAGGAAATTGTAGGCCGTTGCTGCTTACATCAGTATTGGGAGAATTAATGGAAGGACCGTACACATGAGATTTTAATGGGCAGGACTGATTAGGGATAGTCAATGTGGCGTTCTGTACTGGGTAATCTTAGAGAGTTTTCCGGCAAGGTTACGAGGAATTTACCGGGAATGTCGATGAAGGCAAGCCAGTGGACGATGTCTGTATGGACTTCTGCAATGCAATTGGCGGCCGGCGCGGGGGAAGGCAGTGAGTGCTACTAGATGGTGCCTCTCTGAGTGGAGACCTGTGGCTAGTGGAGGGCCGCGGGGTCTGTGCTGGGGCCACTGCTGTTTCTCATCTTTTAGAATGATCTGGACTATAATGTGGTTAACTGGACCAGAAAATCTGCCGATGACACCGTGATCGGTGACAACGGGGAAGACTATCAAAGCTTGCAGCAGGATCTGGAAGAACTACAAAACAGAGGTGAAAATGGCAGATGTAATTTAATGCAGGCAAGTGGAAGCTGTTGCTCTGCTGTAGAAATAACGAGGGTAGGTTTCAGAAGTAAGAGTTAGGGAACTGAGTGTTACAGAAAAAAAAAATGGATTTGTGATTATGGGTCCACACTTCATTTGAAGTAGTGTCACAGGTAGATAGAGTCGGAAAGAATGCTTTTGGTACATTCGCCTTCTATCTCTTACTAAGTCATTCAGTTAGTCCTGACGAAGTGTCTCGGCCTGAAACGTCAACTGTACCTCTTCCTAGAGATGCTGCCTGGCCTGTTGCGTTCACCAGCAACTTTGACATCTCTTAATGCTGATGTTATTAAACGAATGTCAATAAACTCCACTGATCTGACAATCTTTGACCAAATTGATTCCAGTTGAATGGGAGTATATTGTCGAAACAGTTTGTTTTAATATCAGCAGAAAGGCAGTTCCCTGTACCGAGGCAGCTGAGCGATGTTTGAGCTGAAACTTGACCTGCTTCGGTTAGATATTTTTACGCGCCGGGCCGTCCTCAGACCCTCACGAACCCAGGCTGGACCAAATTTGCAGCCTGGACTCGATCAGTTAAAAAGAGAAACTCCGCAGCAGTGTTTGCAATGTAAGAACTAGGCGGGAATGTCACTAGGAAATCCAGACAAAAACTGCCTGTTGCCGCGAGGATTAGTTAACACAGCCTGTTTGCTTTCCGGGTTACGGTTGCTACATTTGCTCTAATCCCCTCTCCTCACTCTGCCGGGCTTGACTCGGGCCGGTGAGAGTAAGTGTGAGCCGGACTACGCAGCTTAGCTTTCCAGAGGTTCACCGTGCCCTTTAAGTCTGTAATGAGCGACGGACATTTTATAGACGAATGGCCTCAGGATCAACAGCTCAGACGCAACTCTCCGTAATAGGTGAGGACACAAGGGCAGGAAGATTGTCGCTCACCCGGTAGTCAGACTGTGATTACCCGGGACCACATTTAACGCCGTTCAGTCCAAACATCAGAGTTAGGTGCTGTCTCTAATGCTGCACAATTATTCAGCGTTTAGAGCGAGGCTTGGCTTTAAATCCGTTGGGATCGGGAAGGGAATAATGAGAGAAGGGAGCCCTCAGCTGACCAAGTTAAGGAGTTAATTATTATCGAATCAGATTACTTCAAATGACATGGGTGCCTCCATTCACAAACACTCTCCAAGGTGTTCGTGCAGAAAGTAACTTTCACAGCGGCAGATTAAGCTGCAATGTCGCACGGGACAGGGTCCCGTCACCGATCTCTCTCTATCCTTAAAAAGTAACTAAACAGAATAACAGGCAGTGGGATTTTATAATTGATAGTGCCACAGATTGATTTATTTGAAGGAATAGTGAGAAATATTGATACAAACATCTACAGTGGTTGGAATCATATGTTAAGGGAAAATGGTGTAAACTCGCAGCAACGTTAACATTAACCTTCTAGATTCCAGAGCCTAGTTAATGTGATTGTACATCTTATTGTGGGTGTTATTGGTCTTTCTTGTGGCGCAAAGGGTTACATACAAGTTAGACCAACCCTTTTCACAGTTGAAAGTGAGTGTGGAACTGGGTTGGACTGGGTTTCAGCAAAGTGCCCTCTCCCATTTCTTTCGAATGTGCGCTTGTGGGACGGGCCGCTGCTTGCACAGACACTGAGCTCTGAGCCTCATACAACAGCAACTCGCACTTCCCACATCAGCCAAACCTCCCTCGCCTGGTTGCTTGCACTGAGGTTTGTTGTAGAAACCCACACTGCCAGAATATTCTTTGGGAATTACGGTGAAAATATTTGATTAAGGACTTTATTTCCAGTCAAACTGCTGTCTGACTTTGGAATCAGTCTTCAAGAAGGCATCATTTCTGTTTTAAGCCTCTTCTGTCGGCGGGGTGGGGGGGGGGGAGGTGTTTGTTTTCCTGCGGTAACTTGTTTGCGCGGTTGATACTTTTCACACCCTACTTCCAGCTTAAAAACTGTTCTAGAACTAGCAACATCAGTGTGAGAGCAATGGTGCGGTATTTGTTTAGCCAGCAACTGCTCCGCTTTCAAAATACCGAATTTCGGATTATAAATATATTTCTTTCTTTTTCGTCTGGGTTGGTTGTGAGTGCTTTAGCGCCTCACAATGGCCAGAGGAAGCAATGGTTTTAATTATATTCACGCCAAGATGTTTAATAAATCGTGACCAAGACAGCCATAAGAAGGACGGCACACGGGAATGAGGGTTAAAGGCCAATTCAGATCGATCACGTTGAAATTAGATTGTTGTTTGGAACAGCAGGTTCGACGGGACAAGTGAACCAATTCCTCCTATTAGTATGTTCACAAGAAAACAATAAAAGTGAATGAGTGTACAGTGGTCTAACGACGGCACATGTGATTTTTCAGTTGACTGACAGCAAATGGAAGTTGGCCTAATAACATATTTGCATGAGTTTTGCGTTTGAAATCCGTGGTGGGGGGTTGAAGTTACGACACTCGCTCAGCTTGGCAGCAGGGTACCGGACCGAGAGACCGCTCAGTCTGCAGACTCCCCATCGCACTCGTGCACGTGCGTTCGGCCCCGCCCACTGTCAACCACTTAGCTTCACCTCCTCGCGCTCTCGGGCTGGCGCGGGATCAGTCCACGCGCCTGTCTTTTGCCAGGTGACCTGTAACTGTTGTCACGTGCGTGCGTATTCTCCAGCTCTCCTTGTTTTCCAAAAGTGTCAATCCAGTGGGGATACTGGATTCGACAAGAGGGCGACACTCCTGCAGAACTCGCTTCGTGCTCCTTCCCCAAATTTCCGGTGAAGATGTAGATAGCAAATGTTCCACGTTTTATGTCAGTTTCACTCCGAGGTAAATTGGCGCCGTTGAGAGGGCGGCGAAAGAAATTGGGACGACATTGCCCCAACCTAGGGAGGAAGAAGGGAAAGGCTTCGCTATATTGGCGATACACACGGGAGTAAAGTTACCCGCCACGCACCTTGAGGAGTGGTGTTGGGGACAAGGTGGACCAGCCTGGGTCTCATTGTATATCAGTGTGGTGTGGAGAGGACTAGTGGCCTGTTCCTGTTTCTCGGGCCTCTATGTTTAAAGACAAGAAATTACCAGACCCTCTTTCAGAATGCAGCTCAACCCGATGGGTGTTGCAGAGACCAATCCTCTGAGCCCGGCTGTTTCCAATCTCTACCCACAATTTGGATGAGGAACAGAATGCAACATTTCCAGGTATTCACATTTTTAAGGAAGCAGTAATTGTCGAATTAATGTCCTGAGTGTTAGTTGGGTGTACAGTACAGTGAGTGAGGTGTTGAAATGGCTTAAGCACTGACAGAAGTCAAAGGTATGTTTGAGTCAGAGGCCTCCTTCAGTCAGAGCTGACCAAGGATATTTCGTCCTAGCTGTCTTGATACCTAGGCCAGGGCAGTACAATATGGAGCGCCAGCTGTTGCCATGTAGCAAGCTTTCACTCTTTACGAAACCGCTGAACCCAATGATACAGCAGAAACTGATACGGTTAGGTACCAGCAGCGTCGAAGACATTGCCAACCACCATTGAAATCAACGTAAGACTAACAAAGAGGCTCCAATTCCGGATTTTCCCTTTGAATTACTCCCAAGCCTGCCGATGGGAGGGAACAGCAGCGGCTATTTGAGAACAGAGTTTTATATATCCTGGATGAGCTGCCAACTACGGCCTATGAGTCCCATGAGCCCGAAGCGACCGTGTTTCAGCCGGCAGTAACGGCCCCGTCTCCTACCAGTAGAAATGGCTCCGCCGAGGTCATTAGCTAAGTCACACCTGAAGGCCAGACGCTGGATCTGGTTGTCAGAGGCCAGTTGAGGCGCACGCCCCAATGTTCCTTCAGGTTGTTATAGCCGGTGTTGGTAATGGCAACAAGCTTCCACTACCAACTAAATACTTCCAATGGCATGGTCAAAGATACAGCGTATTCGTTCCAAGCGTTATTGGGTAAAGGAGTGGAAATGACATTGCACGATTATTTAGGACTGTATTGAGGTTGCATGTCAATATTGTGTAACATCCTGCTCTTCTTCCCTAATACGGGTCATATAATGCAAAGGACAAAATTTTGGAGGAACTCAGCGCTTCAACCAGTGGCTATCGAAGTAAATCGTTTGACGATATTTCTAGTCGACGTACTCTGTCCCGAGTGAATGTTGAAGACAGGTGGCCAGTACGGGGAGAGTGATGGTGGGGCAAGGCCTGGGAAGGAATAAATGGATCCAGGTGAATATGTGTGATAGACGGATGCTGGTGATATATGCTGTGCCACAGGGGTCAATGATTTCGATGGACAGTACACGTCTTGATCAGTAAATCGGCACCCAATTGCCCACCACTGAGAACATCTACTATAAACGCTGCCTGGGCAGGGCGAAAAGCATTATCAAGGATGCATCTCATCCTAACCACGGACTTTTCACTCTACTCCCATCCGGTAGGCGTTATGGCAGCCTCCGTTCCCGCACCAGCAGGTACAGGAAGAACTTCTTCCCTGAGGCTGTGACCCTGCTGAAGCTCACATCATCACATGCGCTAAGCAGTATTGCGCCCATATTGTACTGTATCAGTACTATTGCATTTGTGTGCTGCAGCACTTACTTTTTATTCGCAGTTATTGTGTAAATAAAACTATTCTTTGCAATTCTGGTCAGATGCTAACCGCATTTCTTTGGCTTGTATCTGTACTCTGCACAATGGCAATAAAGTTGAATCTAATCTAATCCAAATTTGCAGATGACACCAACGTAGGAGCTGCTATTGATACTGAGGTATATCAGACAGTTATGAGGGACTTGATTACGTAGAAGATTGGACGGAGGACTGGACAAATGATCTCAATACAGGTGAGTGTGAAGTGATGGAAATCAACCATACGGAGGGCTTGTGATATGAATGTTAGGGCAATGGACCCTGTAATGAAAAACAAGGACTTAGGATGATGAGTATTCAATTCGATATCAGGGGATAGTGAAAAAAGTGTTTATAACGGCGGCCTTTTGGATCGTAACTTTGAGACAGTATAGAAGCTACAGAAGGACTTAGACAGAGTAGGAGAAGGGGCAAAGAAATGGCATATTAATTACAGTGTCAGGAAATGTATGGTCATGCACCTTGTCAGAACAAATGAAAGGGTTATCAAGCAGTGCAAAGAAAGGAAATTGGACTTGCTGTGTTGTCTAGAAGAGATTTCGCCACATCGGCGAGGGCACCTCAGTTCTAAACCATGGTGGGTAGTTTTCCGGCTTATAAATTCTGTCGGTTGTTTAAATCTACAGCAATCTCATGAGAGACTTTAAGAGTCGTAGAGGTAATGAGATCATTAGTCCTGTCTGTGCGTGAATGGAGATGTGAATTGTTGTGAAAACGCCGGGTTAGAAGTGTTGGGACTGCATTGTAAGTAGCTGATAGGTGATGTCGTGCCCCACCCCTTCGGTTCTGGGATGGGAAAACATCAGCCATGATGAAATGGCGGTTCATACCCGATGGGGTAAATAACCCTAATTCTGCTCATGGTATCATCGAAATGCGGGACTGGATGGATATGCGCCTAAAGCAAGAAGTCGGGACCAGCTTGCTTGGCACCCAGGTCGTCATGTTTTCACTGGGCCAAATGCCATGTAACTGTGGTGTTTCGCTTAATTAATCTATCAGCGGCATACACCAGATACCACTGCACAGGCTTGAATGACGTAAATGCAATACGGATGAGAAATGCTTGATTCATAATCAATCTTTTGTTTTATTCTAGTGTATGGAGATGCTGTCATAGATGCAAAGTAATCACACTGTTACTCACTCTCTGCTGGTTGTGTGTAATTCGGAGCACTGCCTGTAGATGGAGCATTCCACCACGGCCCGAAAGCAAGAAGCATCGTCAATCTAAATGGAATGGACAGAGGCACAGTGTGCTCATTGAGTTCTTTCTCACTAACATTTTGTTCTGTTGCTACACATACAGCCGAATTATCAATAGTTCAGAGGAAGTAACTTATGCTGGTGCTAAGGGGGCAAAATATTTTTGAGCAAACTGGGTCACTGAATTCAGTGCAAAAAACACCTTGAGTTATTGGACCTGTAACCGGAAATGCTCCAGTCATGCCATTCACCATGCAAAACATAGATCATAAAGCATTGAAACAGAATTGGGCCATGAGGCCCATCGAGTCTGCTGCGACATTCAGTCATGGCTGGTGCCTTTTTTTTAATCTCCTTTTCAACCCCAGTTCCCAGCCTTTTCCCCGTAACCACTGATGCCTTGTCCAATCAAGAATCTATCATGATCTGCCTTAAATACACACAAGGACTTGGCCTCCGCCACTGCATGTGGCAAAAATTTCCACATATTCACCACCCTTTGACAAAAGAAGTATCTCTGCATCTCTGATTTTAAAAGACGTCCCCCAATCCTGAGGCTGTCCACTCTTGTCCTAGACTCTCGCACAATGGGAAACATTTTTTCCACATCTCCTCTGCTGAGACTTTCAACATTCGAAAGGTTTAAATGAGATCCCCCATCATTCTTCTGAATTCCAGCCAGTACAGACCCATAGCCATCAACCGTTGATCGTATGATAACCCTTTCACCTTTTCATTCCTCGAATCATCCTGATGAAATTCCTCTGGACCTTCTACAGTACCAGCACACCTTTTCTGCGATAAGGGTCCCAAACCTGTTCGCAATACTTAAAGTGACGCCTCACCAATGTCTTATAAAGGTTCAGCATCACATCCTTGCTCTTTCATTCCAGACCTCTTGAAAGAAATTCTAAAATGATGTTTGCCTTTCTCACCACCGAATCGACCTGCACGTTAACCTTCAGGGTGTTCTGCAGAAGGACTCCGAAGACCCGATGCATCTCAGAATCCTGGATTTTGTCCCCATTTAGAAAATAGTCCACACATTTATGCCTTTTAACAAATTGCATGACCATGCATTTTCCAACATTGCATTTCATTTGCTACTTTCTTGTCCATTCTCCAAATCTGTCTAAGTCCTATCTGTTTCCTCAAGACTACCTGCCCCTGCCACAATATTGGTAGAATCTGCAAACTTCGCAAAATATCTATCTATTCCTTCGCCTAAATCACTTATACAGAGCATAAAAAAGTGCCCCCCACACCCACCCCTGCGAAAACCAGTCACTGGCAGCCAAACATAAAATGATCCTTTTATTCCCACTGGCTGCTTCCTACCAATCAGCCAATTCTCTAAGCATTTCAGCAACTTGCTGTAATACCATAGGCACTCAACATTGTAAACAGCCTCATGTGTGGCACCTTCTTAAAGGCCTTCTCAAAATCCAAATACACATTTACTGCATCCCCTTTATTTATCCTACTTTGAGTCTCATCAATTAAATCCAAGAGATTTGTCAGGTAGGATTTTCCCTGAAGAAGTCCATGTTGACTGTGTGCTTTCTTGCCTTGTATCACCAAGTAGTCCATCACCTAAACTTTAACAATTGTCTCTAACATCTTCCCAACCACTGAGCTCAGGCTAACTGGTCTATAATTTCCTTGCTGCTGTCTTCCTCCTTTCTTAAAGGGTGGAGTAACATTTGTAATTTTCCAGTCTTCTGGCACCATGCCGGAGTCGAATGGTTTTTGAAAAATCATTTCTAATGCCATTACAATCTCTAACGTTGCATCATTCAGAAACCTTGGATGTAGTTCCTCTGGTCTGAGTGACTTCTAGACCTTCAGCTTTAATAGCACCTTGTAACAGTAAACTACACCCACTTCTCTTTCCTCACCTTTACAACATACTGCTAATGTCTTCCACAGTGACGATTGCGGCAACATATTTAATTCATTAGTCATCTCTTTGTCTCCCGTTATTAATTCCCCGCCTCATTTTCTTGCCGTCCTATATATCCGCTCTCATGTCTCTTTTATTTTTAACATACCTAGGAATCCTGCACAAGTCGCCTTGCACCTCAGTTATTTTTGTATTTTCTCCCTATTTAGTCAAACTTTCAGTTCCTCTACCAAAATGCATGACCACAAAGAATTCTAACAAATTTGTCAGGCAAGATTTTCCATGGCGGAAACCATACGGAACATGGGCTGTTTAATTATGTGCCTCCAAATACCCATGGTTGATGATCTGCCCTGACCAGTGAATAATCTACCAACCTCTGCCTGAAATATGCAAAAGACTTGGCCTTCACAGTCTGTGACAAGGAATTCCACAGTGTCATCCTGTTGACTGAAATTAGCCCTATCAATTCCCTCCCCACACTACACATTGCATTTATTCATAATCCAGCTACCTCATTTTCCAACATCTTCCTAACCATTGGTTCGTACCAACTGACCTATAGCTTCCTTTCTTCTGCCTCCCTCCCTTCCTGAAAAGTGGAATGACAGTTATAACTTTCCAGTCTGTCAGAAGCATTCCGAAATCTAGTGACCCTTGAAAACTCACTACCAGTGTTCCACAATCTCTTCAGCCACCACTTTCAGGACTCTGTCGTCTGCACCATCTAACCCAGGAGACCTATCAACCCTCAGACCGTTCAATGTCCCAAGACCCTTTCCTATCTTTATGCCGACTTCACACACTGCATACCCCGACATCTGGAACATCCAGCATACTGCTAGTGATTTCCACAGAGAAGACTGAAGCAAAATACTTATTCAGTTCATCAGCCATTTCATTGTTCATCATTAATACCTGTCCAACATCATTTTCCAGTGGTCCGATATCCACACTCAGCTCAGTTTTATAATTCATACATCTGAAACAAACATCAGCTTTTCGTATCCTGTTTAATACTGGGGGCTAGCTTATTTTCGTATTCCATCTTACCTTCTTAAAGACCTTTTAGTTCCCTTGTGTTGTGTTTTTATGTGTCCCAATCCTCAACTTCCGACTATTGATCTATTCTGTGTAGTCTCTTCGAATTTTATCCTGACTTTGACTTATCTTGTTACCCACGGTTAACAAGATAAACTTTTGAGTACGTCTTCCTCTTTGGATGCATATATCCTATCCCTTCCCAATTAATTCCATAAACTGGAGCCATTGCTGTCCTGTCGCCATCCTTGCCAGAGTTATTTGCCAATCACATCTGGTCAACTCCACTTTCATGATCTGTACTTCCCTTGGCTCCACTGTAATACTCGTTCATCTAACATTAGCTTCTGCATCTCAAAGTTCA
Organism: Mobula birostris; assembly: GCF_030028105.1. Lineage (NCBI taxonomy): Eukaryota > Metazoa > Chordata > Chondrichthyes > Myliobatiformes > Myliobatidae > Mobula > Mobula birostris. The sequence goes on along the minus strand of NW_027274324.1, from coordinate 47,396 downwards.
GGTTGAATTCGATCATATGATGATCTCCTTCCCCCGAGGTTTTTTAAAAACATATCTTAATCTCTCTAATGTCCTATCACCTACTCAGATTCTAGATTGATTCGGATTTTATTGGGTTCCAGCTCCAACTCCGCAATGCAGAATGTAAGAGGCTGATACTGGATGCCTTCTCAGATCCCGCAAGGGGAACATTCCCCTATCCTGCTCGACATTTCTAACGCCTGCACAAAGCAGACGAAAAGAGGAGAAGGAAAAATAACTTGAAGCGAGACTCGGAGAGATATTGAGATTAGTGTAATGTCATTGGCGAGTAGAATTGCAATGAATCCCACGGCATTTCAAGAGCGTATCTAGAACATGGAATGTGTCAGGCGGCTTCTATGGAGGGAAATTAATAATTGATCTGTGGGCCAGGACTCTAAATCAGAAAATGTGCTCATCACATCCATTCTCTTGCAATTGAAATATTAAAACGCAAGCAATACCCTGCTGAAACTTCCCTCTACCCTCTCCAGAACATACGCATTCTTCCTGTGGCAGTGTCACCAGAGCTGCACACGCAATTCCTACTGGTCCAGCCAACAGTTTGTAAAGTTGCAACATGGTCTCTCTGCACGTGTGTTGTGTGCTACAGCTAATGTCGGCAAACAAGCTGACTGTCCGTTCCACACATAATCTCCCTCTGGACGTGAAAGCACAGAGGAACATCTGGAGAAATTTCTGAAACGCCCATCCGCTGCTGTCGTTAATTTGTGGTCGGGAATCTTTCGGAGGGTAGGCCTCAAAATCCCCGGCTTTGCCTGTTTTTGCCGAACGAGAAACAGGTCGAATCGCTCGGGCAGAGGTAGCACTCAGTACTCGGTGTCGGAGATCTGATCAGAGCTCGAAGTGTTCGGTTGACTCAGAGTCGGATTGTGGTCGGCATGGCAGGGAGAGTTCTTCCTTCTCCCGTCTGCGTGAGGTGTGGGACATTTGAGAAGCTTTGAACTTTACTGTGCTCACGGACTTCTTCATCAAGTTATGGTATTATGCACTGTTGTAGCTATGTGTTATAATTATGTGGTTTTGTTAGTTTTTGTAGTCCTGGTTTGTCCTGTGTTTTGTGATATCACACCGGAGGAACTAATGTATCATTTCTTAATGCATGCATTACTAAATGACAATAAAAGAGGACTACATGTCTTCATAATCTAAAAGTATCTAATATATCTGTCTCTACGACCACCCCAGGTGGTTAATCCAGCAATCGGCCAATCTGTGTATAAAAGGGCTTGCCTCTTACATCTTTGAGATTATCCCCTGTCACATTAAATTCATAGCCTCTGGTGTTAGACATTTCAACAGTGGGTTCAAAATTCTGGGTGTCTGCGCTGCCTGTACCTCTCGTAATCTTATAAACATCTATCAAATTATGTTAAAACACCTCAGCCTCAGCCAGCCACGCATTGTAGTACGTGCCCTCTACAGTCCAGGCAACATCCCAGTAAATACTCTTCTCCGCTCTTTCCAAATTCTTTACCTCCATATATAATGGCATGATCAAAACTGAATGTAAAGCACCATAGTTTAGGAAGTTGCATCATGACCTTTAAACTCAATGACACAACTAATAAAGGCTAGACTGCCAGGATATTTCTGCTAATCAACACTGTTAAGGGTCTTGCTTTTAAAAGTGTACTGCCTATTTACATTTGCCCTGCCAAGGTGCAACATCTCCCATTTAGACGGGTTAACCACCAATTGCTATTTCTCCTCCCCATACCCACCCCCTCCCTATATCTGGAACAGCAGAGATTCCGGCTCAGATCTCTGCAGAACACCACTGATCTCAGATCTCCGTCTAGAATAAATTGCCTCGACTATCACAGACTACCTTCAATGAGAAATCTGGTTATGAAACCAAACAGCCAATTCAACATCATAATCTTCTGTTTGAGTCTCCGTTCTGGTACCCTGTCAAAGACCTTCCTATAATGCGTCCAAAGAACATGGAGAACTGGATTTTCCGTCAATCAGTCTTGTCAACCCATCAAAAATGCCAGTTAAGTTTATAACGACACAACTCACTCCACAGAAAACCAAGATGACTGTCTCTCAGTAGGCCATGGTTTTCCACATGCTCATAACTCCTATCTCTAAAAATTCTGTCTAGTAACTCCCTACTATTGAAGCCAAGCTCACTGCTCTACAGCTTCCAGGGTTATCCGTGGTTCCCTTTTTGAATGATCGATCAACACTACGTTTTCGTCTGTCCTCCAGGACATGACTATGACTATGGGGGGGGGGGGGGCGGGGGGTACATAGCTTTTCAGCAAGTCTCCAGCAATCTCTTCTCTTGCTTTCCTCAATAACCTAGGTTATATCCCGTGAGACCGTGGGACCTATCCAACTTAATGCTGTATAAGAGACGCAGCACTACCGATACTTCCAAATACCCCAGCAGAGAATACTCTCAACATTGATGTCTCATTTCTCCATGTCCTTCTTGGTAAATACTAACGTAAGGTCTTCATTAAGCACCTCTATCACGTCTTTAGCATCCCAGCAAACTCTTCCACTAATCTTTATCTTTGTGTGGTTCCACCCTCTCTCCAATTATCGTCCAGCTCCAGATGAACGCATAAAATGCCTTGGGATTCTCTTTAACCAGATTTGCCAAGAAATTTCATTACCTTTTCTATCTTTCCAAACCCCCTTCTTCAGTACTTTTCTGGCTTCTTTATAATCCTCCAACACTCTGATTTGAGCTCCTCAGCATTTCCATACATTCTTCTTTCTTCTTGACTACAATTATGACCTCACTCGACATATCGGGTTCTTTGAGCTTGCCGTCCTCGTCCTTCGGAATGGAACATACCTGTCCCAGACTCTGTGCAGATGGTTTTTAAGCACCGTCTGCAGGTCGGAGGTGGATTTACCCAAAACCAGCTGTTTCTAATTAACAACTCCACCATTAATCCTGCATTCTGCCATCACATTCGTCTTTCTAAAGTGAATCATTTTGTACCTTTCCTGTTCGACACCGGCTGTAGGATCACTCCACTGAGGGGAGGAACATGACCCTTTCATACTTTCCCAACAGCCCCTTCGTCTTCAGGACACAGTCGACCCGGAAATCCTCACAAGGGGGTATCAGCATGTGCCTCTCTAATGGGAATGGGGATGGGGAACTCACCAGGATCCCAAAAGGGAACGATGACCCTCTATACAGACACAAACACGAGGAAATCTGCAGAAGGTGGAAATTAAAGAAACGCACATCAAAGTTGCTGGTGAACGCAGCAGGCCAGGCAAAGTCTTGACGAAGGGTCACGGCCCGAAACGTCGACTGTACTTCTTCCTAGTGATGCTGCCTGGCCTGCTGCGTTCACCAGCAACTTTGATGTGTGTTGCTAACCTCTATAAAGAACCAGGGTCTTCCCCCTCCTTGCGTCCTCTCAGCTTCTTTAACATGCGGGTCAGTAGCCAGCGGTTGGTCTGAAAGGCGAGGCAGGAGATTGATGTGTTTTTATTTTGTTCCGGGACGGGATGCTAGGCACTGGCAGGTCTCCTTCTTTAATAGGGAGTATAAAGAGACGGAGAGTGTAGGGGTTTGCTTCAAAACAAAGGCGATCATGGGGCAGGACAGCTTTTCTTTCAGGGAGGGGATGTTTTCTCCCGAATCTTCCCGATCTCCAGTCCGGCTGGACTCCAGGTTGCACTGAGTTCCGGCTGTGACCCTAGCTCCGACTCCAGACGAGATCGGAAGATGGCTGTGTCCCTGTTCGCGTCCTCCCCGTGACTCTCCGTCTCCTGCTGGTAGCCTTCCTAGAATCGCAGAGGACGGGGAGGTTAATCATCGCGGTGTGAGGGAGTGAGGGTCAGGTCGGAGGAGGGGTGGGAGGCAATCGTGCAGATTGAAAAAATTGCAGGTCAAGAGTGTGTACGTATCACATTCATTGCGACAATATTGCAGGTCCGTATGCGCGGTGTATCGGTAGGCGACCACAGACCGGGCCAACTATTCGCTCAGGGGCGGTGAGGGAGATATTTTCTCCCTAACCTTCCCCGAACTCTCGTCCGGCCAGGTTGCAGGCTGCACTGAGTTCCGGCTGTGACTCCAGCTCTGACTACAGAGGAGATATAAAATCCGCTGCGTCGCCGTCCGCGTCCTCCCCGGGGACTCTGCCCCCTTGCCCCCTGCTGGCAGTTACGAAACCGTCCCCTCCGAGAATTGCCGAGGGGGGAAATGTTAATTAGTCTCTCTCCCTATCCTTCTCTCTCTCTCTCTCTCTCTCTCTCTCTCTCTCTCTCTATCTCTCTCTCTCTCTCTCTCTCTCTCCCCTCCCTCTCCCTCTCCCTCTCTTTTCCTCTCTCTCTCTCCCTCCCTCTATTTCCCTCCCTCTCCCTCTTTATGTCTCTCACTCCCTCTCTGTCACGCCATTCTCTGTGAACTCCATCGGTCATTCTCTCCTACACTTCCTCCAGTCTATCTCCATCCTATTCTTTATCTCCCCCGTCTCTTTCTCCCCAGACTCTCCCTCTCTCCATACTCTTTCTTTCTCAGTACACTCTAAGGAAGCGTCGATCGCTTGGCTCAGGATTGGAGTCCTTTTCACAAGAACCGAATTCCCCTCTGTGGCAATACAAGACCGGTTGTTTAACACACAAAAACGATACACAATAAAAGGCCAATAGATTGACGGCGATAAAAGCGGTAAATGCGAAGAGAAGGATGTTCCAGGAGCCTGCGACAGTTTATTTCAATCTGATTACTAACACAGGTATAATAAAGTGGCAATCATCAATCACCAAAATCATGCTTTAAAATAGAAACGCATGAAAGATCCTATACATTACTATGAATACAACACTGATTCAGATTTAGAGTCCCACAAATTACACTGCGACTGACCCTTAGCAGAGATAGGGCAATTTGGATTTCCTATAGAAATTATGAATAGAATGATTGAGTTCTGTGGCGTTAAGCATGTCTGCACAGCTGGTTTATCTAATACGAAGGACAAGTGCAATGTTTACTCTAGCTTCTGAAGGCTGTTGACTTTCTTTTTCGTAGAATTCTTATCCAAAAGTTTTAGCTGTTTATTTAACGATGATCTTATCCCTGCTCATTCGATCGTCATAATTAGAAGTAGAATTTTGCAGATGATAACTGGAGCTTGGGCAGACAGTCCCTGGGCAGGTAAACACATTACTAATTTGATACCAGGTCACTGGCCACAGGTACACTTACAGCTGAAGTTCGCACATCTGTACTCTTGGATTTGTTTGTTCATCGCCTGTTCGATGCAATCAGCTAAATCCATGTATAGCACCGCCTAATCTCTCCCAATCTGCACCAGGCCCGATATGATCGCAAGAGGCTCAGTGTGAATTGCGCCCGTTCACCTTGTGATGGCAACACTTCGGCTGGATGATCCGTTTCCTCTCTGTCACCGAGAAGCAAAGGCTTTTGACGGATGTGCATTTACACTGTGTTATCGGATTCATTGTCACGTTGTTTAGCGGTGACGAGAGCGCGGATATGCTGAAAAATTAAATATAAAAGTTGCGATGAGTTTAAAAATTGGTAGCAGTTGTAGGTCGCGGTCTGTTCAGTACCGTGACTCGTTCGTGTTCTACACTAGATTTATTCTCGCCGCTGCCACGTTCTCCAATGACCGCCAGTTCTGTAGTGTCAAGGTAGTAAACACCGTGACTGCAGTGTGAAGAGCATAGATATTTTTTAGTAATTATTTGAAGAATTGACATGAGCAGGTATTTCACTTCGCTCATGAACGGCGCTCTGAACTTGGGCTAAGTTACCCCATAAATAAACGTATTTGTGCAGACACTTAATTTCATCACCATGTAACACACTCAAAATGCTGGTGGAACGCCGTAAGCCAGTCAGCATCAATAGGAAGAAGTATGGTCGACGTTCGGGCCGAGACCCTGACTCTAAACTAGAACAAAGTCTCTGCCCACCATTTTATCAAACTTCCGTTCCACCCCTGCATCATCCATAACCACATATCGCAGTCACTCTTACGATTAATAGTTTAAGAGAGACATAAGCACAAAACCCACTTGATCAATATACAGGCTAATCACACGGCATCCAACGAAACCGATCCCGGACGATACCCCCACCATGAAACGTTCCCCAGCGTCGTTTCTCAGATGGCACACATTCTACACCATCACTCTTCTTCAAAAATAACCCAGACGGGCTGAGAGTAGAACAAACTGCTCTGACAGAGCTGATAAATGAAATACCGAGATCATAGTCGTGAAGATATGAATATCTATCTATCTATCTATCTATTTATTTATCTGTGTTGGTATTGGAGATGGAAAGTCGATGTGGAAAGGATGTTTCCCATTGTGAGAGAGTCGAGGACAACAGGGTACAGCCTCAAGATAGAGGGGAGCTCTTTCAAAACAGAGATGCGGAGACATTTCTTTAGTCAAAGGGTGCTGAATTTGCTCAATTTGTTCGCACATGCAGCTGTGGAAACCAGGTCGTTGGGTGCATTTAAGCATGAGATTGATAGGTTCTTGATTGGATTTGCATCAAATGTTACGGGGAGAAGGCCAGGAAATGGGGCTGAAGAGGAGAAAAAAAAGGATCAGCCATGATTGAATGGCGGAGCAGACTCGATGGGCAAGATGGCCAAATTCTGCTGCTATGTCTTATGGGCTGTGGTCCACAGGATCTGTAAACTGTCAACATCAGGACTGTAAACTGTAAATAAACGGTGTAAATGCAGATAATAAATGCAGCATCTGTGGAGAAGAATAAACGCCGGATATTTTGACCTCAGACCCTTCATCAGAACTGGAGTGGAAGAGTACAGAAGCAGAAGATAGCTACTACCATCCTTCTCTTCTCCTCCCCGTCCTCGTAATTACCCATCACCCCCTCTGGTTCCTGTCTCATCCCCTTACTCCACTGTGCACTCTTATCAGATTCATTCTTTCGACTACTTTCTTAACGTGGAGAAAATCCCGGAATCTGAGATGCAGAGGGACCTAGGAGCCCTTGTTCAGTACATCCTGAAGGTTAACTTGCAGGTTGAGTCAGTGGTGAGGAAGGCAAATGCGATGTTAGCATTCATTTCAAGAAAACTTTAATATAAGTGCAAGGATGCGATTGTGAGGGATTATAAGGCACTGGTGAGGCCTCACCCTCAGCGTTGTTAATAGTTTGGGTGGCCATCTTAGAAAATATTTTCTGGCATTAAAGAGAGTCCAGAACAGTTTCGCAAGGATGATTGCAGGAATTAAATGCTTATCATACGTGGAACGTTTGACAGCTCTCGGTCTGGACTCGCTAAAGTTCTGAAGGATGAAGTGGGGAATCTCGTTGAAACCTTTCGAAGGCTGAAAGGCCTAGACAGAGTAGATGTGGAAACGTTGTTTCCCATGGCGGGAGAGTCTAGGACAAGAGAGTATAGCGACAGGACACAGGGTCGCCCTTTTTAACAGAGATGCGGAGACAATTCTTTAGCTAAAGGGTGATGAATTTGTGGAACTTGTTGCCACATGCAGCTGTGGAGGCCAGGTCGCTGGGCGTATTTAAGGCATGGATTAATAGCTTCTTGATTGGACATGATATCAATGGAAATGACCAGGAACTGTGGTTGAGAAGAAGATCAAGAAAAAGGATCAACAGTGATTGAATGATGGAACAGATTTATAGACAATAGACAATAGACGATAGGTGCAGAAGTAGACCATTCGGCCTTTCGAGCTTGAACCGCCATTCTGAGATCATGGCTGATCATCTACTATCAATACCCGGTTCCTGCCTTGTCCCCATAACCCTTGATTCCCCTATCCATAAGATACCTATCTAGCTCCCTCTTGAAAGCATCCAGAGAATTGGCCTCCACTGCCTTCTGAGGCAGCGCATTCCACACCTCCACAACTCTCTGGGAGAAGAAGTTCCTCAACTCTGTCCTAAATGACCCACCCCTTATTCTTAATCCATGCCCTCTGGTACTGGACTCCCCCAGCATCTGGAACATATTTTCTGTCTCTATCTTATCCAATCCCTTTATAATCTTATATGTCTCAATCAGATCCCCCCTCAATCTCCTTAATTCCAGCGTGTACAAGCCCAGTCTCTCTAACCTCTCTGCGTAAGACAGTCTGGACATCCCAGGAATTAACCTAGTGAACCTACGCTGCACCTCCTCCACAGCCAGGATGTCCTTCCTTAACCCTGGAGACCAAAACTGCACACAATACTCCAGGTATGGTCTCACCAGGGCCCTGTACAAACGCAAAAGGATTTCCTTGCTCTTGTACTCAATTCCCTTTGTAATAAAGGTTAACATTCCGTTAGCCTTCTTCACTGCCTGCTGCACTTGCTCATTCACCTTCAGAGACTGATGAACAAGTACTCCTAGATCTCTTTGTATTTCTCCCTTACCTAACTCCACACCGTTCAGATAATAATCTGCCTTCCTGTTCTTGCTCTCAAAGTGAATAACCTCACATTTATTCACATTAAACGCCATCTGCCAAGTTACTGCCCACTCACCCAGCCGATCCAAGTCACCTTGAAATCTCCTAACATACTCATCACATGTCACACTGCCACCCAGCTTAGTATCATCAGCAAACTTGCTGATGTTATTCACAATGCCTTCCTCCAAATTACTGACGTAAATCGTAAACAGCTGTGGTCCCAATACCGAGCCCTGTGGCACCCCACTAGTCACCACCTGCCATTCCGAGAAACACCCATTCACTGCTACCCTTTGCTTTCTATCTGCCAACCAGATTTCTATCTATATCAATATCCTCCCCGCAATGCCATGAGCTCTGATTTTACCCACCAATCTCCTGTGTGGTACCTTATCAAATGCCTTCAAAAAGTGAAGGTACACCACATCCACTGTATCTCCCGCGTCTATCTTCCTAGGTACATCCTCGAAAAACTCCAATAGATTAGTCAAGCATGATTTGCCCTTGGTAAATCCATGCTGGCTCGGCCCAATCCTATCACTGCTATCAAGATATGCCGCTATTTCATCTCTAATAATGGACTCTAGCATCTTCCCCACTACTGATGTCAGGCTAACAGGGCGATAGTTCTCTGTTTTTTCCCTCCCTCCTTTCTTAAAAAGTAGGATAACATTAGCCATTCGCTAATCCTCAGGAACTGATCCTGAATCTAAGGAACATTGGAAAATGGTCACCAATGCATCCGCAATTTCCAGAGCCACGTCCTTTAGTACCCTAGGATGCAGACCATCTGGGGCTGGGGATTTGTTAGCCTTCAGTCCCATCAGTCTACGCATCACAGTTTCCTTCCTAATGTCAATCTGTTTCAGTTTCTCTGTTACCTTATGTCTTTGGCCCATCCATACATCTGGGAGATTGCTTGTGTCTTCCCTAGTGAAGACAGATCCAAAGTACTTATTAAATTCGTCTGCCATTTCTCTGTTTCCCATAACAATTTCTCCCAATTCATTCTTCAAGGGCCTAACATTGTTTCTAACTATTTTCCTTCTCTTCACATACCTAAAAAAAAAACTTTTGCTATCCTCCTTTATATTCCTAGCTAGCTTGCAGTCATACCTCATTTTTTTTCTCCCCGTATTGCCTTTTTAGTTAAGTTCTGTTGCTCCTTAAAAATTTCCCAATCATCCGTCTTCCCACTCAGCTTAGCTCTGTTATACTTCTTATTTTTTAATACTACGCTACCTCTTACTTCCTTAGTCAACCACTGTGGTCTCTTCCCCCCGCCCCCCTTTGAATCCTTCCTTTTCCGGGGGATGAACTGATTTTGCACCTTGTGCATTATTCCTAAGAATACCTGCCATTGCTGTTCCACTGTCTTTTCTGCTAGGATATCCGACCAGGCAACTTTGGCCAGCTCCTCCCTCATGGCTCCATAGTCTCCTTTGTTCGACTGCAATACTGACACTTCTGATCTGCCCTTATCCCTCTCAACTTGCAGATAAAAACTTATCATATTATGGTCACTACCTCTTAATGGCTCCTTTACTTCAAGATCACTTATCAAATCCTGTTCATTGCACAACACTAAATCCAGAATAGCCTTATCCCTGGTCAGCTCTCGTACAAGCTGCTCCAAAAATGCATCCCGTAGGCACTCTACAAACTCCCTATCCTGGGGTCCAGTACCAACCTGATTTTACCGGTTCACCTGCATGTTGAAATCCCCCATAACTACTGCAACATTTCCTTTGCCACATGACATTGTTAACTCCCTGATCAATTTGCACCCAATATCCATGCTACTGTTTGAGGCCTGTAGATAACACCTATTAGGGTCTTTTTTTCCCCCTTACTGTTCCTCAGTTCTATCCGCACTGACTCTACTTCTCCTGATTCTATGTCCCCCCTTGCAAGGGACTGAATCTCAACAGGGCCACCCCACCCCCTCTGCCCACCTTTCTGTCCCTTCGATAGCACGTATACCTTTGTACATTCAATTCCCAGGTCTGATCCCCCTGCAGCCATGTCTCCGTTATCCCAACAACATCATAGTTACCCATTTGCACCTGAGCTTCAAGCTCACCCGCCTTATTTCTGACACTTCGCGCATTCAGATATAGAATGCTTAACCCTTTGTTCCTCTCTCTGTTTAAATCGCTACCTATTGTGCATAACCCAGCTCCCCAAACTTTCAACGGGCTATACGCCCCTTGAATTTTGCTGTCCTTCTTAAATTTACTTACTCTCTCTGCACATTTAACTCCATGCTCCGTCAGACCATCCCTCTGCACATGTATCCTCCTTATCACTCGTTCCGCCTCACCTTTCTCTACTTCACACTTAATAGTCCGGAACCGTGTGGTCCTCACCTGTCCTTTATACTTCATCTCGCTATCCTCTCTCACATTCTGGATCCCTGCCCCCTGCAAATTTAGTTTAAACCCCCCCAAGCAGCACTAGCAAACTTTTCTGCAAGAATGTTAGTACGCCTCCAGTTCAGGTGTAAACGGTCCCGTCGGAACAGATCCCACCTTCCCTGGAACAAAGCCCAACTATCTAAAAACCTGAAGCCCTCCCTCCTGCACCATCCTCTCAGCCACGTATTGATCTGTATAATCCTTCTGTTCCTCGCCTCACTCGCACGTGGCACAGGTAGCAATCCTGAGACTGTTACCCTGGAGGTCCTGCCCTTCAGCCTCGCACCTACCTCCCTGAACTCACTACGCAGGACCTCCTCACTCTTCCTACCCACGTCGTTGGTCCCTACATGGATCACAACATCTGGATTCTTGCCCTCCCTCTCGAGAATAACCTGCACCCGATGTGAGATGTCCAGGACCCCGGCACCAGGGAGGTAACATACCATCCGAGACTCCCGATCTCCCCCACAGAATCTCCTATCTGCACTCCTGACTATAGAATCCCCTATCACTACCGCTGTCCTCTCTTCCCTCCTCCCCTTCTGAGTCGAGGGTCCAACCTCAGTGCCAGAGACAGTACCACTGCAACTTGTTCCTGGTAGGTCATCCCCACCAACAGTATCCAAAACGGTATATTCCTCCAGTCACAGGTCTCCAATCAGAGAGGCAACCATCTGCTACCACTATCTGCCTTCCCCCACAACGTCAATGTCTACTCCCATTTACTACCTCGTCTTGAATGCTAAGAGAATGACCAACATATTATGCGGGACCTTGTCAAATACCTTGCTAAAGTCAATGTAGACGATATACAGTGTTTTGCTTTCATCAACTTTCTTCGTAACATTTCTTGTAACTTCTTCGAAAAACTCTACACAGTTGTCCAAAATACACAAAGTCATGTTGAATATCCCTATTCAGTCCTGTTGATTCAAATACTCATTATTCCCGTCCTTCCAATGCATTTCCACTTCTGATGTCGGACGCACCGGCCTACAATTTTCTGGTTTAATATTGGAGACTTTTTTTTTAAACAGCGGAACAAAATTAGCTATCCTTCAATCCTCTGGTACCTCTCCTATCGCTGAACATTTTCAACGTATCGGTTACACTCCTACAATTTCCACACTCGCCTCCCTCAGGGTCCGAAGGATGAACTTGTCAGTCGCTGGGATTTATCAAATCGAATTTGTCCAAATTACTGAACACTTACTCATCCGTAATATAACATTTATGGCCTCACTTCTAGAGATTCTGTGTCTTTCTCCCGAGTGAACACAGCTGCAAACATCCACTTAAGAACTCCTCTAGCATTTTTGCTCTATGCATGCATTACCATTCTGATAATCCAGACGATCACTTTTGTCCACTGCAATCCTTTTGCTTTTAAAATACCTCTATAATCCCTCACCCTGTCTGCCAGGAGAACCTTACGCCACCCGATAGCCTTCCTGGTTTCATTTTCCTGTGTCATTTTGCATTTCCTCGACTCCATTAGCACCTCACTTTTTTCCTACCTGCTTACACCAGCTATGCACCTCCTATTTTCTTTTCTTTTCCAGGTCCTCAATATCTGTTGAAAACCAAGGTTCCCAAGAACTGGTATTTATGAATCTGATAGACTCATAAATACTTTGAACTCTAAAAATTCTATCTTTCAAGGTCTTCCACTTACCAAGTTCGCATTTGCCAGAATATAGCCTGACCCAATCCACACGAGTCAGATCCTTTCTGATACCATCAAAATTGATATTTCTCCAATTTGGAATTTCAACCCATGGAGCAGAGGTATCGTTGTCCGTACTTCCTTTGAATCTGATGGCACTGTGATTACCAAATGCAAAGGGTTCTCCCACACAGACTTCTGTAACTTGTGTCCTGTCTCATTCCCTACTAGGACAACAAGTATCACACACTCTCTCTTTGGGAATTCAATGTACTGATTAAGGAAGCTTTCCTGAACATATGAATCAAAGTCATCAGTATATCTGCTCGATATGCAGTATGAGAGTTCCAATCCATATGTGGAAGGATAAAATCTAATGATAACATATAATGTTTCTTGCAATATTCTGCGACTTCTACTAACTTGTTCCTCTAAATCCCGCGGACTCTTGGGTGGTTTATCCCTCATGCTATGTCACGTCGAAACAACGAAACTTCAGAATATTGATCTGCTACTGCTCTGCAAGTCAATAATGGCATCGATATTATAATTCCATCTGTTGATCCACGACCTGAGCTCATCTGCCTTTCCTTCAATACTTCTTGCACTGAAATATACGCAGCTCAGAACATTAGTCACAAATTGGTTACCTTTCGATTCCTGACTTTGTCTGAGATCTTAACAACATCTGTTTGAGAAAGTTGGATAGGTACATGGATGGGAGGGGATGGAGGTCAGGTCAATGGGACTCGACGGATTAACAGTTCGATATGGAGACCGGAAACCGTGCACAGTAAAACTCCGGGCGTGGGAAAGGGGGAATGACAATCATGCACCGTAAAAAAGCCGGCGTGATAGGATCCAGGGACCGTGCATCGTTTGCGGAAAAATACCCATGTGAGATTGGCGACCGGGAAACGTGCGTGGTAAAATCCCCGACTGTGGGATACCAAGACCGGGAACCGCAGTCTCACGCAGGATTAGTTCAGTGACTAGTGATAAGCCATGACGAACATCTTGCCACTGTGAAAGAATAAATATTTAGTCCAATAATTCTGGCCTCTTTCACTTGTCCATACCGCCTGACCGCCGCTCTTCAGCCTGCTCTCTTCACCAACCTTCTCCCTCACCCCTCCGAAATCACTCCACTCTACTCGCCACCCGTCAACCTCACCCTCCTTTCTCATCATCGGATTAGCGCTCACCCTCCTACCAGTCCGCAAACCACACCTTCACTTCTTCTGCCCCAATCCCGGCTCCCACACTGTTCCGTCATTGATGTTATTCTCAGTCTCCCGTCTTTTCTCGTCGCCCAACTCGGTCACACATCCTCCTCACTGTACAGGCCACCACCCCTCCCTCCTCACCTTCCTCCTCGTTCATCCCTCTCTCCTTACCATTCTAGATGCACTCCTTCCTCGCTGCACCCCTCGCTCACCTAGTCCTCCTCGACGCCTCATGCACTCCCCTTCTTCCACATCCCATTCACTCATCCTGTCCTCCACACCATTTATAACACATTCCCCTCCACTCTCCCTAATTCCCTCTGTCACTCCCTCACTACTCAAGTCATTCACTCTCCCTAACATTTACTCCTTCAACGCTCTCGCTCCTCTCTCTCCCCTTTCCTTCGTCTTCTGTCCTATCCCACGCCCCTCACTCTATGCCTCCCATTACCTTCTCACTTCTTGTCTCTCAGTCACTCCATCACTCTACCAGCTTTTTCCCCCGTCTTTGTCCCTCCCTCTCTCTTCCCCTTCTTTCCGTCTCCGTATCTGTCCCACTCTCTCCGTCCTTCTCTCACTCCTCTTTCTAGATCTCTCTCACTCTGCTATCCCTCTCTCCACAAACCTTCTCCTCTCTGTCCCTCCTCCTTTCCCTTCCCACGTCTCACTCTTTCTTCCCTTCTCTCCGTCCATCGCTCTTCCTCCTCTCTCTATCGCCCTCTGCCCTCACTCTCCCCATCCTTCACTCCCGCAGTCTCCCCCCACACTCTCTACCTGCCCCCACACAATTTCAGCTTCACCGTCTCCACCTTCTACACACTCACCCTGCCGTTCCCCCTAACCTGCTCTCCCCATCACGCTCCTCCTTACTCTCACAGTCACCTCCCCCCCACCCAACATTCGCCCTTACATCAACAGTATTGAAAGGTTTAGTGGGAACAGTAACTGGGAATCATGCAGGATCATACCCTATATCCTATATCTTATCGTCGCATTACACTGCTGCCGCCAAGACAAAAATGTTTACGATATATGCCTGCAATATGACATCTAGTTCTGATAGCTTTTCCGGGATTGAATCCGATTTATCCATCGGGTTGAGGGCCACTTCCTGTGATCTTCCTTGTTCCCCAATGACAAACTGACGGACAGAGAGGGACAGACGAACCCAATAACAGACGGGGGCCGTCGTGGGCCAGTCATGCCGTTGTTCCGCTCGTTAATGGTGGAAACCCACCTTTTTC
The DNA here is from genome assembly GCF_030028105.1 of Mobula birostris. Taxonomy (NCBI): domain Eukaryota; kingdom Metazoa; phylum Chordata; class Chondrichthyes; order Myliobatiformes; family Myliobatidae; genus Mobula; species Mobula birostris. Next base: position 32,383 of record NW_027274324.1, on the reverse strand, counting down.
GTTTCACTTTCCGGAAAGGCGGACTCTGGTCGCTGCAGATTTGGAGCTGTGCTCACAGGGACATCCGAGGCTTTTTGAAGCAGACGCGCTCCCACCAACCTGAGATGGCACTTGTAGTGCGGACGGTGCTGTCGCAGCCCCGGGAATATCAGCTCATGGACTCAGACACTGGAAACTGGGCGACAGCACGACTACACAATTTCTTCCCCCATTTCATAACTTCCATGCTTAGTTTCTCCCCAGAGCAGTGAAAGTAAAATCGCTGTTGGTGGTCTGTTGATTTATTTTTAATGTATTTGCATTTAACTTAAGCTGTTAACAAACTACTCGCAGATTAATGTTGTGACAGAAGGCAAAGCTCAGGACTTGACCATCAGTGCAACTTCTGAGAGCAACTGGGAAGCGAGCCAGGATGAACTCGTCGAACCACATCCGCACATCACGCCTTCCCCCGTCCCGGGAATTCCTCGACCACCGGCCGCTGGCCACTGCCCCAGTGACACAATCCCCTATCTGAGAGGAATGGCGGTGGATCTCAGGTGTGGAGCTTGATAACGGTCCCCTCCCCTTTTGTGTCCACAGGCTGGAAGTATCTAACTAAGCTGAGGATCCTCCCGTCCTTCCTGATGCCCCAGGAAGCCCGGCGCCAATGGGAAGGTGAGATAAACCCCGCTCGGTGGCCTCCCCCTGGATACGGAGAATGCGCCTGGCGTACAGGGGGATTTGTACCCAGGCATGGACTGAGTCATTCCGCTCCTACCCGAGAGTGCAAAGCATAGAGAGAGGGACTGAACGGTCTCAGTCCTGCTTCCTGACAGGGGCAGCTGTTTGGAAAGGTAACGTGACAGGAGGAGTGGGGATAGGCCGTTACTGAGGAAGAGATAGATACAGACAAACTTACAGACGGCGAAAAAGCTCATTGAGCCAAGTCGCACATTACCCGTTCTACAGGTGTCCGTCCTTCCCAGTAACACAGTGTCTAATCCCGCATTACTCTGGTATTAACGCCCACATCAGGACACTCCGAAATCTGCGCACAGCATCCCCGCCAGTCCTGTTTCACAAACATACTGTCGCTCCAGATCCAGCTAATGCTGTGACGGGGCTGCAGATCGCTGGAGGCCCGTTGACTCAGCCACACTGGGAGGAGCCTGATCCCTCACCCAGCAGCATAGAGACATTCACAATATTTCTTATTTGTTTCACAGGGCGAAGCAAACGCAAACAAACTTTTTCCTGGTAGGTTGGCAACATACACACTGAGAAGCGATAAGCCAGACTCTATAAGCAGTGAAAGCTTTGGCAATTGCTCGTTTGTCAATATAAAATGCATACCCTCAAATTCAATTTACCTTCGTCCAATCGAGAGATCTGAGTTTGGGTTCTCTGACACTGTTCCCATAACAACCACAAAATGCCGGAGGAAATTAGCAGGGCAGGCAGCATCTACGGAGAAGTATAAACAGTCGATGTTTCGCGTCGAGAAATTCCTTCCCATAGATGGTGTCTGAACTTCTGGATTTTTCCGGCAAATAGCATGTGTTACTCTAAATTTCCAGAACCTGCAGACTCTCTTGTGTTTACTATTTCGATAGTCTGATTTTAAAATCACGCCCATTCTGAATTACCGCTACATCTATATCAAGACTGAAGAATATTCGGATTCCTTCCTTAACATCTGCGCTGCCCTTTGAGCTTCTGTTCTTTCACAGCATCCTGCAATTTGTAATAATGAGCACCCAGACCCAGTCATCTGTAAGCGCTATTTGGCCGGACACAGACATGACGCTTTCAGAATAGTAAAGAAAACTATTGAGGCTTCTAGAAGAATACCCGCGAGTCTTGGTCCGACCTCATTAAATTGGTTTGCATTCACTCTGTAGTCAGAGCTTTTCTTGTAAAATAACAGGACTAAATTTGCCACCAGCCCACTGAGCCTTCTGCCCCAAGCTTTCGTTCCGCAATACACATCAAAGTTGCTGGTGAACGCAGCAGGCCAGGCAGCATCGGTAGGAAGAGGTACAGTCGACGTTTCAGGCCGAGACCCTTCGAATGCCGCCCGCCGCTTTCTGTAACTGGTCACCCCCCACTGTTTGCTATGTATCGAGGCCTTGAACAGACAAAGTCTTTGCTTCGACAGGACTTTCAGGACATCAGCTCAGAAACACCCACAATAAACACAGTCTCAAACAGAAACCAACATCATTCATCTGAAACGGCAAGTTTTGCTAAAAGGGAACTCATGTTGCCTGAACAGCTCTTCGCACGCTTGCTTTGCAATTGTAACACCTGGTTAGAGAACTGTTCCTAATCTCATCCATCTCTTGCAGACTCTCTGGTGTTCATTATTTTCGTAGCACGATTTCCCTGCTAACATTGATTTACAATCGCACCTTCTTTGCATTACTTGTAACTTATATCAAAATTGAAAAAAACATTCGGAATCCTCACTTAACGTCGACGTCGCCTCTTTGCTTTTGAGCTGCTGTTCACACACAGCATTCTTGTGATCTGTAACAATGAGCACCCACCCGGTCATCTTACAGCCGTAATAAATTGAAACAAAGATCGGAAATAAATATCAGAAACTGAATTATTCTCAACTTAATTCACCAAGATAATTGCCAGGTTTACTCTTAATTCACTAAGAGTAAACATAGCAATTATCGGCCCGTGAGGTTGACGTCAGTGGTGGGTAAATTGGTGGAAAGTATTCTTAGAGATGGTATATATAATTATCCGGATAGTCAGGTTCTGATCAGGAACTGTCAACATGGACGTGCAGGGATGGTCATGTTTGACAAATCTTATTGAATTTCTTGAAGCGGTTACTAGGAACGTTGACGAGGGTAAAGCGATGGATGCTGTCTACATGGACTTCAGTAAGGCCTTTGACAAGGTCCCACACGGAAGGTTGCTTAGGAAAGTTCAATCGTTAGGTATTAATATCGAAGTAGTAAAATGGATTCAGCAGTGGCTGGATGGGGACGCCAGAAAGTAGTGGTGGATAACTGTGTGTCAGATTGGAGGTTGGTGACTAGTCGTGTGCCTCAGGGATCTGTACTGGGTCCAATATTATTTGTCACATACATTAATGATCTGGATGATAGGGTGGTAAATTGGATGAGTAAGTATGCAGATGATACTAAGATAGGTGGAGTTGTGGATAATGAAGTAGGTTTTCAAAGCTTGCAGAGAGATTTAGGCCATCTAGAAGAGTGGGCTGAAAGATGGCAGATGGAGTTTAATGCTGATAAATGTGAGGTGCTATATTCTCGTAGCAGTAATCAAAATAGGACATATTTGGCAAATGGTAGGGCATTGAAGAATGCAGAAGAACAGAGGGATCTAGGAATAATGGTGCATAGTTACCCGAAGGTGGAATCTCATGTGGATAGGGTGGTGAAGAAAGCTATTGGCACGTTGGCCTTTATAAATCAGAGCATTGAGTATAGGAGTTGGGGTGTAATGTTGAAATTGTACAAGGCATTGGTGAAGCCAAATTTGGAGGATTGTGTACAGTTTTGGTCACCAAATTGTAGGAAAGATGTCAACAAAATAGAGAGAGTACAGAGAATATTTACTAGAATGTTACCTGGGTTTCATCACCTAAGTTACAGAGAAAGGTTGAACCAGTTAGGTCTTTATTCTTTGGAACGTAGAAGGTTGAGGGTGGATTTGAGGGCGGTATTTAAAATTATGAGGGGGATAGATAGAGTTGACGTGGATAGTTTTTTTTTCCCCCATTGCGATTGGGGGAGCTTCAAACAAGAGGACATGAGTTGAGAGTTAAAGCGGAAAAGTTTAGGGGTAACATGAGGGGGAACTTCTTTACTCCGGGAGTGGTAGCTGTGTGGAAAGAGCTTCCAGTAGAAGTGGTTGAGGCAGGTTCGATGTCTTTGTTTAAAGTTAAATTGGACAGCTATATGGACAGAAAAGGAATGAAGGGTTATTGGCTGAGTGCAGGTCGGTGGGACTAGGTGAGAGTAAGAGTTCGGCACGGACTAGAAGGGCCGAGATGGCCTGTTTCCGAGCTGGAATTGTTATATGGTTATATGGAATGTTCAGTTTCCGTGTGGATATATTTACAAGTCCTTTTCTTCCAAATGCATAGCAGACAATCAGGTGAAGTTCAGTTAGTAGCTGTGGGGAGGGGCCGGTGTTGCTGTTCTGTGAGACTCACAGCGCGATTTTCTGTGTGCAAGCGGCTGCCTGTCAACCGGGCGGACTCCGACACGCAGACATTCCTCAGAGCAGGGAGCGGCCTCACGGCTGAAGACAAGCAAGCCAGTTCGACATTTCGCCCTCACATACAACTGTGAACAAAGCTAATTTAAAGCTGTATTTAAATATTTTTGTTACAGAAGAAAAAACTATTGGTGCAGGATAATATATAAAAAAAGTTCCCTAGTGTCTGCAGTCTGCAGGTTTCCTTGTTACAATTGCTATCAGACTTTGTGAGTTTCCAGTATTTTAATTTACCTCAACATCCGATCATCTGTGGCTTTAGTATTATTATTTTTAATGTAATTTCATAAAGAGATCTGCGGCATTCTGAAATGAGACAATTCGCACAGTAAAATTTCACGGATCTCTGTTATTTTGAGTAGTTAGTTTTACTGTGTGTGTGTGTGTGTGTGAGACAGAGAGAGAGAGAGAGAGAGAGAGATCGGAGATCGGAGACGGCACCCTGCCCTGTGGTACATTTCGGATATCACTATCGGTGTGAAAGTTTCTTCTACACTGACTCAGTAGAAACCGACTGGACTATGTTTGTGATTGAAGGTAACAACATCGTTTCCCCTAACCCATTTGGTAAATAATTCATTCGTTAACTTAAGCATTTCAGAGCTTCTTTCTCTCACTGAATTCCTTCCCGGTCCGGAAAACAGCCGAGCCCCTCTGTAAACGCCCCCTAACTCTGAAGAGTCGGAGACAACACTTACTGTGATGTTGAAACCGGACGGAGTTCAGTACCGTCCCGGGTGAGCGGTGTGCTTACCATGCACAGAGATTTCAGTCCAAGCTGCTACCCCCGAGCTTATTCGGTTATATAGTCTCCGTCGTTCATTACAGATACACTGATCTGATTGAGCTGGTATACGCGCACACGGCCGCAGTTCTGGTTTGCACACCCTCGGCGGCCCGGGACATGTCCGACCGCGGGAGGAGAGAGGACTGCGGCAAGTGGAGCAAACACAGGCAGGAATATCAAAGGCTGCCTTATGGTCCTGTCTGGATTTCCGTGTAAATCTCACGATTTCCCTCCATATCAAAGGCTGCCTTATGGTCCTGTCTGGATTTCCGTGTAAATCTCACGATTTCCCTCCTTGCTCTTCAATCACAACCAAAGGGACGGAGATTCTTTATTTAATTCAGCGAATCACAGGCTGTGGATTTGATCCATCCTGGGTTCTGGAAGGTTCTGAACTCCACCCTGTGTGAGAACAGAGCTTCCCAGAGCAGGACGAGTTTCAGCTGGAACATCCCTCACCTACCCCGGTACAGGGAGTCGCCTTTCTGCTGAAATCAAAACCAAACACGTTCGACAATTTGCCCCCAGGGGAAATCTGAACAACGTTTGTCATAGATTTTCAGTGAGCTTCTCGATTTAGGACAATTTATTAATATTATTTTGTTAACACTAACATTCAGAGATTTTTGCTTTTCCATCCGGGCAGCTGTTGCCACCTGAATTCCCTCGCCCACGCTGAAAAACGAGTTTCATTTCACGAGCAATGGTTGCTGATCCACATCCCGCCAGAAACATTTGTGGTGTCTGTCGCTGCTAAAAGTCGCCTATTCCAATTGGACCGAAGTTTTACCGAGGGAGGAAGTTATAACTGACGGGATGGTGAGGTTGTGTGCGACTCACGCCATGGTGTACTCAAATTGTGGAACGCGCGTGGAAGAAGTTTGCTATGAGGAGGAGCTGCCCCCTCCCTATCTCGTCTCCAAACCCCGTCCCGAAATTTCCCGCCCTCTCAGAGGATAGGCCCGGACAGCTCCAGGCTGTGGAGCGGGAAGGGTGTTGTCAAATTGGCCAGCAAAGGCGGCAGTGGGATTCAGAATTGCTGGACTAATAGAGACGAGGTGTCGATTGCGAGATGGACAGCATGGAGCCCCATTATCTTTTGTAGGGACACAGGTGTGGGGAGAGAGTGGTAGTGTTCAGAGATAAGTGAGGGATTTTGCCAACAAAAGGGAGGAGAGAGGTAAAGAAGATAATAAACCGTCCTTCAAGCTCTGTGTCTTCCCTCTCTCCCTCGCCGTACCGCTCAATGCCACTCTCTCTATCTCTCTCTCAGCACCCTCGGTCTATGCCTTCGCGATAATCTTTGCTCTCTCATCTGTTGATCGTCTCTCCCCTTCCTTTTTTCTCGCCTCTCTCCTTCCTTTTTCTTTCCTTTCATATTCTCTCTGTTAAACCGCTCGCCCTTTCTCCTCCCTCCACCTCCCCACCTCTCCATCTGTCTCATACCACTCCTCCAACCTTCTCATTCCCCCTCCCCCCTCTCCTCCACCCACTCTTTCTACGTCCCTTTCTCCACATACCCTTTTATGCAATACTTCTTGGAATGGAATGCACGCAGCTCAGAATATTAGTCGTACCAAACTTAATCTTTTCATTCCCGACAGGTCAGAGATATTAACATCTGTTTGAGAAATTTGGATATGTAGTGGGATGGGAGGAGTAGGGAGACCAAGTAATGGGTCTCGGTAGTTTAACGGTTCGGCACGGAGATCTGCAACCGTGCACATTAAACCTCTCAGGGTGGCAGATTGGGAATTATGCGCAGTAAAACTCCCATGTAGCATGCGGAGACTGGAAATGGTGTGCGGTGGGATATAGAGACTGGTAATCGTGTGAGGTAAAACTACCGATGTGGGACATGGAGAAAGGGAACAGTGCGTGGCAACCCCCCGGGTTTGCGATACAGAGACAAGGAAATATAATCTCACTGTGAACTTGTTCGGTGACTTCTGAACAACCGGGAATAACTTCATTCTCGCTGTGGAATGAATAAATAGTTAGTCTAACAATACTGGCCAGACCTCCCTCCACCTGCCTTTTGCCATCACCTCCCCTTCCTCGCCATATTCATCCCTCCTTGTTTGCTGCGTCTCTCTCCCAGCCGTCTCTCCTCACTGCCCCTTCCCACCCATCCCTCTTCTCCATTCCTCTCAACTCACCCCTCCTATCTCGCCCAAGTTTCCTTCCTTCCTCTACCTGCTCTTCTCACTCACCGATCGCGCATGCTCAGCCCTTCGTCCTTACCCCACTCCTTCACTCCTTCTGCCTCACGCTCGTCTCCCTCACACCGACTGCCTCATTGCCCTACCAAATCTGTCACCGTTCCTCCACTCCTCACATCCCTTTCATCCATCCCTCCTCTCTACCGATCTTCACCATTCCTTTCTCCTCGCTTCCTCAAACACTCACATTCACCACCCACTCCCACCCTCACTCTCCCTCTTTTCCCCACTCTCCCTCTCACCATAATGTCATCAACCGCATCAACTTTCCACATACCCATCCCGTCAACTTTCTCCTCGTCCCTCCGTTGCCCCTAGAGACGGTTCTTAGATTCACTTTTCCACTCCTTCCACCTCACCCTCCGCTTACACTCCCCATCGCCCTCTCCCTCTGTCACCGCTAACTCTAAACCTCACCTTAAACCTCATCCTCAAACTCGCTCACCCTCCCCCCACACTCACCCCGAACTTCGCTCTCGCCTCATCAGAAACTGTAGCCCAATGCTCACCCTCACTCTCTCCCTTTTCCTCACACCCACCCTCACACTTACATATAGAGCATTGAAAATGTAAGTGGAAATTTTAACTGTTCCATTCTCCAGATAATGTTGTTGTTTTTTTTTATATTAAAGAATGTTGTTGTTGAGACGCAATGGGCTGATTAACCAAAAAGAATCGTGAAGAATATTTTGTTGAGAAAATTGGAGTCTAACATCAATTAAAGACTCGTTTTAAACAAAATGTATGTTAGAGTATGAAGTGTTCGTCCCTGCAGCAGAAATGGTTAATTACAATATTAAAGCGACTTTGCTCACATCTGAAGGTGAGTGTTTTGAGGAACGGGTGAGACATGATTTCAGTCGGAAAGCCGCACCCTGTTCTCAGAAATGTGCTACAACACGCAGCTGCTTACGAGAGAACCTGAACTCCGAGTCTTACAGAACAACAACCTGCACCTGAAAAATCAGTCAATTCTCCTCCTTCCCTCTTCATTTCCAGTCCTCATGAAAGCTATCGGATTGAAACATCGACTGTTCACTTGCATGCATGGATGCTGCCTGACCTACCGAATTCTTACAGTATACTGTGTATTGCCGTGGTTGCAAAATAACCCCGATAGGACTCCTGTGGGGCAGTGAGTCGGGCGAGTTGAAATCCACGACTTGAAAACATCGACAATGTCAGAATATTCCTGGGCAATAGCCAACGCCCGCTAGATTTTGAAAACATCTCATTTCAGATGAGTACATGAATATATATTCTAGGTAGATTGTGAGCGTTTGTAATATCTCACAATGGCCAATGGAAGCAAAGTTTTCGATTACATTCAAGGGCCAGATGATCGATAAACGTGGGGGTGAAGAGCTCTATGGAGCGGGCGTGCTGGATGTGGGAATCTGACAAGCAAAGTTTAAATCAGTTTACCGCCAGGAGTAGCGTGAGTGGCCTATGCGCATTAGTATGTACAGAAGGAAATCAATGACACATGCCAATTGTTCGTAGGTTGAAGAGAAAATTAACATTGCACTAAATAGGCTTATTATATCCAAAGCGGTAACGAATCAGCATACGGGAAGGAGATTGACCAAGTAGCAAGACCAAGGAGCTGCTTATAAATTCAAGAGGAGGAAACCAGAGGTCCATGAGCTCCTTAACGTTATTATTTGGAAGGCCTGGACTGGGCCCAGAATGTAAATACAGTTACCTAGGACGCATGTCAGTGCCTCTACTTCCTGAGTAGTTTGCGGAGATTTGGCATGACATCTAAAACTGACAAACTTTTATAGATGTGTAGTGGACAGCACACTGGCTGGCTACAACACAACCTGTTATGGAAACACCATTGCCATTGAACGGAAAGTCACATGAAAAGAACTGGATACGGCCCCATCCATCAGGAATAAAGTCGTTCTCACCACTGGGCAGATCTACATGAAACGCATCATCCATCATCAGAGAACTCCGCCATACAGTCCACGCTCTCCACTTGCTATAGCATCAGGAGGAAAGTACACAAGCCTCAGGTCTCAAACTAGCAGATTCAGGAACAGTTATTACTCCTCAAACATCAGGCTTTTGAACCAAATGCAGAAACTTCACTTAACTTCTCTTGCCTCATTATTGAAAATTTCCTACAACCAATGGACTCACTTTCAGGAGTCCCTCAGCTTATGTTCTGAATATTTATCATTATTATTATTATTATTATTATTACACAGTTTGTTGACTTTTCTACATTGGTTGTACGCCCTCGATGGCGTGTTTTTTCATTGATTATATTATTCTACAATAGATTTATTGAGTAAGCACGCAAGTAAAAAAAAAGAATCTCAGGTTGGTGTGTGGCGATGACACATTAATTTGAACTCTGAACGTTGAGTGCGACAATGATGTGAGTTCCTGTTATAACGAGCTGAATAATCCGTCACCTTCAGACTGAATCAGAAAAAAAAAAATCTGAGGGTGGTTGATATGTTAGAAGCAGGGCAGATGTAATTGCGTGTGTAGGCAGTACGTCTCCATCAGACCCCCAGTGAGATGGTTCAAGTTACAATGTACAGGAATGAAAGCACAGTGTTTTGGGCCCGGTTTAATCACTGATTCTGACACAGTGAGAGGGTTGATTTGCTGTAAGGAAGCGATGTTAATGGAAGAAGACACGGAAGCGTCATCAATTAACAGTTGTTTAGCAGAAATGATCAACCTGTACGTTACCTTGACAAAACAGATATTCGCAATGGCGACAAAGAGATGCCATCTGGTTTATTTCAGGTTGGAGAGGGGTGAGGGCTTGTGAAATCAATGCTTTGCGGTGCCACCATCGTCAATCAAGCATGTCCGGAGTGGTGGATCACACAGCACGGAAACAGGCCTTTGGCCGGCCATACCTGTTCTGACCATCCACTCACTGTCTACACTGGTCCCATTTATCAGCACTCGGTTCATAGCCGACTGTATCTCGGCAGTTTCAATGCTCATCCACTTCGTAATGTTGTGAAGGGACCTGCCTCCATTACCACCTCGGGCAGTGTGTTCCAGATTTCAGCCACCCTCTGAGTGAAAAATCTCTTCTTCAGATCCCTCAATACCTCCTCTTGCTCTGCTTAAATCTGTGCCATATGATCTTTGACCCACCTGTTCCAGGAACATGGCCTATATGTGCATCAGTGAGGCTTTTGATAAGGTTCAGCATGTTAATTTCCCGCGGAGAGTTAGATTACAATGGATCCAGGGAAAGCTGACTAACAGGATGCTCATTTGACTTGATGGTAGCAAGCAGAGAGTGATGGCGGCAGGATCTTTATTGGACTCGAGGCCAGTGCCTAGTGCTGGTCCCCGCTGTTACGCCAATTGCAACTTGTCAACTATATCAATAACTTGGTTGTGAATGTACAGGGTATGAGTAGTGAGTTTGCAGCAAGTAAGTTCCAACAATTACTTTTTTGAAAGCTAATAAGTATAAACACTCCCTTCCGTTTCCTTCTCCCCACTTAGCCTCCCCCTTCCCCTCCCGCCTTCTGTCTCCACCCCACATACCACCTGTCTTCTCTCTCCACTCCATCTGTCCCTCTCTGTCCTTCAGAGTTCCCAGATTTGGGGTGAACGGTGAAATGTTTAAGGGAACCTGAGGGGCGATTCACTCAGAGGATGGTGACATTTGGGAACGAGCTGCCAGCAGAAGTGATTGATTGGGGCTGGATTTCAATATTTAGCAGAAATTTGATCAGTACAGGATGGGAGATTTGTGGAGGAGATGATGCAGCGGATCGAAACAGCAAGATAAAAACAGGTCAGCAGGGACTAGAAGGGCTGAAGGGCCTGTTTCAGTGCTGCTGGGCTCTGTTAACCTAATAGTATTCTGATTTGTAATTTCCACAGTCAGTGCTTTACTGCTGATGACTGAACCCAGAAATTTCAGAATGGGTGAAGAGGTTGCTCAGTGACTAGTCCTGTGTTCAATGTTATTGGGACGTCTCTTCACGGTAAAGATGTTGTCTTTTCCAGTCGTTTTCTCTCAGTCTGTAACGGAACAAGTTCATTGCCTACAGCAAGTCACAGAACTGACAGAGAAAGGAACCCACACGGAGGGTTTCCCCACACTTTCTCAGTCTGGTAATGGAGAAAGTTTCCCAGTCCCAGGGAGTGATGTGGGAATTTTTTTGTGGAAATGAGGAATGCCTTGGTAAAGATGGACAAAATGATAAAAGAAGTTCTCGAGCTCGGTGTGTAACACACTGAAATGAAAATTACATTGAAACATTGTAGACTGAACAATGTTATAGAACATAGACATAGAACATAGAACAGTATAGCACAGAAACAGGCCCTTCGGCCCACAATGTTTATAGTTCCCTGGAAGTGGCCAAGTAAATTTGTAATTCAACGGCTATAGATACTAATCCATTATTCTTTCAAAAAATCCATCTCCTTCCATTTTCCTCACAGTCATGTTCCGATCTAAGAGTCTCTTTAAAGTCTCTACTGTATATGGTTCCACCAAAACACTCGGCTCTCATCCTCGGCACTCCGAAACTGTGTAAACGATCTTGCCTTTCACGCAAGGGTTTCCTTTCTTCTTTGAACGTACGACCTCTCACATTAAATGCAGATCCTTTGGTATTAGACATTTCAACAACTCAACAAAGATACCGTCTGACACGAGGAAATCTGCAGATGCTGGAATTTCAAGCAACTCACATAAATGTTGCTGATGAACACAGCAGGCCAGGCAGCATCTCTAGGAAGAGGTATAGTCGACGTTTCAGGCCGAGACCCTTCGCCAGGACTAACTGAAGGAAGAGCTAGTAAGAGATTTGAAAGTGGTAGGGGGAGGGGGAGATCCAAAATGATAGGAGAGGACAGGAGCGGGAAGGATGGAGCCAAGCGCTGGATGGTGATTGGCAAAAAGGATATGAGAGGATCATGGGACAGGTGGCCCAGGGAGAAGAAAAAGGGGGAGGAGGGGAGCCCAGAGGATGGGCAAGGGGTATAGTCAGAGGGACAGAGGGAGAAAAAGGAGAGAGTGAGAAAGTATATATATATATTTAATCCGGACAGCAGAGGAGGCCGTGGATAGACATATCAGAATGGAAACGGGACGTGGAATTAAAATGTCTGGCCACTGGGAGATCCTGCTTTCTCTGGCGGACAGAGCGTAGGTGTTCAGCGAAACGGGCTCCGGGTCTGCGCCGGGTCTCGGCAATATATAGAAGGCCGCATCGGGAGCACCGGACGCAGAATATCACCCCAGCCGACTCACAGGTGAAGCGAGTCGACCTACTATATATATATACCTCTCATAATCTTATAAACCTCTATCATACTGCTCCTCACACTCCACCGCTCCAGAGAAAACAATACGTTTGTCCAACCACATGCCCTGTAATCGGGCTAATAGCCTGGTAAACCTCTTCTGCACTCTCTCCAAGGCCTCAGAATCTTTCCAAGAGTGAGGCAACCGCAATGGTTCGCAATACTCCAGGTATGGCCTGACTAGAGTTTTATCAGGTGCACATAACTTCCTGACTTTTGGACTCAGTGTCTCGAGTAAGAAAGTCAAGTATGACAAATGCCTTCTTAACCAAATAGTCAACCTGCATAGCGAATTTCAGGGAGGTTTGAATTTCAATCCCAGATCGTTCTGTTCATTAACACCTGGTCAGCGTCTTGTACTTAACAGTGTATTGTATGTTTACATTTGACATATCGAGGTGCAAGAACTCATATTTGCCTGGGTTATACCCCATCTGCCATTTCTCTGTCCATGTCTGCAACTGATGTGCAGTACATCCCACTCTATTCTTTGCCAGTCATCTGTGCTATCCATACCCCTGTACATTTTCAGCCAGGTCGGTTATATACAACATAAACTGCAGAGGTCACAGTACCGATCCCTGCGGAACACCAGTAATCATGGAGCTCCAGCTAGAATAGGTCCATTCATTCACCACCCTTCTGTCTTCAAAGGGCAAACTAATTCTGAATTCAATAATGGCCAAATCACCACTGATGCCATGCATCTTAATCTTCTGGATGAGCCTCCCATGTGGGACCTTGTGAAACGCCTTTCTGAAATGAGGTGAAATAGCAACCATAGTTCTACCTTTATCAATCATCCTCGTCACCTTATCAACAAAATCAATCAAGGTAGTAAGACACAATTTGCCAAACGAAAGGTCATGCTAACTCTCCCTAATCAGGTTTTCCAAATACTCATGAATCCTATCTGTCACAATACTCCCGTACCTTCCCTGCCACTGAGGTGAGACTTGCCGGTCTATAGTTTCCATGATTGTCCCTGATGTCCTTCTTGAATAATGGAGCAACATGAAATTCTCATCAGTCCTCCAGGACCTGGCCTGTGGCTACGGAGGACAGAAGTATATTTTGTCAAGGCCCCAGCAATCTCTTCATTTTCCTCTCAATTACCTGAGGTATATCCCATCAGGCACTCGGAACCTATCCAACTTATTGCTATTTAAGATACCGAGCACTGTCTCCTCCCATACTTCAAAAAGCCCCAGCATAATAGTACTCTTGGCAATGATCTCCGCATCCTCCACGTCCTTCTTTTTGGTAAATATTGATGTAAAATACTCATTCTGGACCTCACCCACATCCTTTGAACTCAAGCAAATGCTCCCCCCCCCTCACTTTATCGTTGTGTGTTTCCAACCCTCTCCCTTGTTATCTCTTGCCCCTGATGTATATAGAGCATACCAAGGGCATTTCATTGCCCATCCTAGCTTTCCCAACTCCCCTCCTAAGTTATTTTCTGGCTTCTTTATAATCCTCCAAGACACCGTTTGATTCTAGCTTCCTCAGCTTTACCTATTTTTCATTTTTATTCTGGACTACACTCATGACCTCCCTCGACATCCACGGTTCTCTTACCCTGCCATCCATGTCCTTCCTTCTGACTGGAACATACCTGTCCTGTAGTCTGTGTAGTTAGACATTAGTTACCTTCCACATTTGGTTGTGGACTTGCTCAAATGCAGCTGTTCCCAATTAACTCTCCCTAGGTACTGCACGGAGCTCTCGTAATGTAACTTGCTCCATTTTAACATCCTTTCACAAACTCCATGTTTATCCTTATCTGTTGCTATCGTACAATTTAAGGAGATGTGGTAGCTGTTTGGTCTGAAATGGCCAGGTTCATTACCCAACGTCAGATCCAATACAGCTTCTGCTCCTGTTGGACAATATACATACTAATTTGATAAACCCACCTGGATGCCGCCTCTAAACCACTTGTACTAACAATGTCCCAGCTTACCTTCCTTTCTTTGCTGTGATATCGGTGATCATGGTCTTTCCATGACGCTCATTGTTTGGCAATTTTTTTTCGACAGGAGCGCTTTTCTATTGCCTTCTCCCAGAGATTATCTTTACAAGGCAAATGACTCCAGCCATGATCAATGCTCTTCAGATGTTGTCCGCCCAGTGTCAGTGATCACATAAACACAACGTGAGACCTGCGTTGATTGCTCATGCTACCATCCACCACATTCTTCCACAGCTTCACATGGCCCTGATTCGGTAGAGACGTATCTTGTACAAATCTATCGAGTCAACTCTCAACCTCCTTTGCTCCAAAGAGAATGTACAGAATGTCTTATCCAGGCAGCGTCATGGTAAACATCCCATGCAACCTGTATAAAGATTCCGTATCCTTTCTATAACGAGGCGTTCAGAACTGAAGACAATAATCCAAGTGTGATCTAACCAGGATTTCAGAGTTACAACAGTAGATTGCGGCTCTTAAACTCAAGCCCCTGACAAATGAAGGCAACTCCCAATATCCCTGCTTAATCACCCTATCAACTTGCTAAGAAGCTTTGAGTGATCATTGGATCTGGACCCTATCATTGTTCTGTTCCACCACACGGCTAACATTCCTGTCGTTAACACTGTGCTCTGCTTTCAAATTTGTCCTTCCATGGTGAATCACTTCTCAGCTCTGCTCTGCATTCTGTCCATGTCCTGTTGTAACCTAGGACAATCTGTAACACTGTCCACAACTCTACCAACCTGGCATATCATCCGCCAATTTACTAATTCCTCCCTTCCACTTCCTGATTCAAATCATTTATAAATATCACAAAAGTGGAGGGGGTGGGTGTGGTCCGAGACCAGATCTCTTCAGAACACCACCTCTGTGTGTAATCATCCCTTGTCTTCTATGGTCAAAACTTATTCTGAATCCTGCAGCTATCATTCCCAGAAGACCACGCCTACTTACTTTCTGAAGGACACAACCATGGTAAACCTTATCAAATATCTTATTAAATATCACCAGATCAAACTCTCTATTTTTATCATATGCTTTGTCACATCAGAGACTTCAAGCAGGCTCGTGTAATTTCCAGCACATTCTCTCTCTTCAGCTGGATATGTTCCAGCACTTCAGCCCAGTTAACGCCCTCACAAACGTTAAGATCTCTCTCACTGGTGAATACTGAAGTAAAGTCTTCATTAAAGATTTACCCTACCGCCCCCGTCTCCAGGCGCATGTTTCTCATGGCAACCATGGTTCTTTCACCCGACCATCCTTTCCCTGCTTCAATCAGACAAACTATCCAGAACCCCATGCAAGTGCTGCCTAAAATAACTCCCCATTTCTGTTGTGCATTTCCCAGAGCACAACCGTTCCCGATTTAAAGCATCATAATATAGCATCGTAATTTCACTTTCCACAACTAATTATTTTAGGAATTGAAACAGAGCAGCGGGGAGATAGTGGGTCCGCATGATCTGAGGACTGACAGGGGCTGTGGGGAGGTCATGGGGCAGTGTGATTAATTTGGAGATTGACAAGGGCGGGATGAGTTGAGGGACTGTGGCAATGGAATTAGTTTGGGGACTGATGTGGGCTTGTGGGAAGAGAACTGGGCCGTGGCATTAATCTGGGCATTGCCACGGGCTGTGGGGAGAGAGTGTGACAGTGTCATTAGTCTACGGACTGACGTGGACTGTGCGGAGAGAGTGTGACAGTGTGATTGGTTCGGAGGCAGACACGGACTCTGGGGAGGCAGTGTGACACTGTGATTAGCTTAGAGACTGCCCCGAGCTATGGCGATAGAGTTCGATAGTGTGATTAGTTCGGGAACTGACACGGGCTGTGGGGAAAGAGTGGTACAGAGTGATTAATTTTGGGACTGACACTGGCTGTGGAGAGAGAGAGAGTGGGAAAGTGTGATTAGTTTGGGGATTGACTCGGGCCCTGGGAGAGAGTGGGACGGTGCGATTAGTTTGAGGACTGATACGGACTGTGGGGAGAGAATGGGATAGTGCGATGAATTTGGGGACTGACACAAGCCTGTGGGTAATGAGCAGGGCAGTAGTTTTAGTTTGGAGACTGACACGAGGCTGTGGGACAATCGTGGTGCATTAGGAATACTTCGGGTCTGACGCGTTTATAGCGGATTATTTTGAGGACTGACGCAGGGTTGTGGGATTAATGTGTGTTCCCTGTTCATGAATGGAGGCTGCTGGAACAGAGTGAATCACAATACAATATTAATATTATTATATTCTACACAAGTCCTCTGTTTGTGTTATTCCATAAGTATTTAAAGTGATCTGTTGAGCTAATTTAAGACCATGCAGGGAACTCCTTCCTTTCCATCGAGGGGCTCCCCCTCACGACCCAGCGCTGCATTACCGCACTGTCACTCCACACTTCCTTTGAGCTCAAGACCACGGACTACAGAGCCCAGGAGCAACGCCCACCCCGCAAGTGCCGGGAATCCGGGGCTCCCCTCCCAACCCCCCCCCCCCCCACTTTCTCTGCCGCTGCTGGCTCCCTGCATCATCCCCAGAGTGGTCAGATAAATCTCCAACCTTCCATCCCCTTCGTTCGCCAGTCTCAGGACCATGTCAACCTATCAGCTGCTACCCCTCGCCGGGGCAGCGGGAGGAAGAGCCTGCCATGACCCTTCCGGCCGTCTGGATGGTCGCACGCCGTCCGGTAAAAGACTCCGCCTCCTCCCGGGAAACTGAAGCCGAGATAAATACGCGAAACTCGCCGCCTACCCCTCATGGGTCCGAAAGGGTTGCGAAGCCTCTCCGAACACCGTCTCGTTAGGTGCCACCCTCCTCCCGCTCCCTCAGCGCCTGAGAAAGAAGCCTGCGGTAGCTCCGAAAGGCCACACAGGAGGCTGGGAAGTTTTGGGCCTGGAAATGAGACTAAGCACCGGCGGATCTCCCTGTCGAAGATAGGTAGATGGGAACGGAAGAGGTTGGGGTGCTCCAGGGGATGATCGACCACGACCCAGGTCAGGACCTCGATAAAGGACCGTCCCCGAGCTCCATTCCGTGCCGGCTCCAGGGTGCACTGAACACCATCTGCGATTTCGGATGAACAGGATGCTGACCATGTCCCCGGCTTGATCCTCCTGGGGAACTTTCGCCTCCCGCCGATAGGCAGGGAGACAGTACCGTCTGAAAAGAGCTGGGTTCGGATGCAGCAAGGGTGATTCCTGTGTAGCGAGGGAGCGAGGGTCAAGTCGGAGGGCAGATATGGTGTCGCGAAGATAGAAAAAAGTGTAGCGGAAGGATGTGAACCTGTCTATCAGATCGATTGCGACAAAGTGGCAGGTGTGCCTCTTGCGCGTAACAAGCGCTGTCTCCGCGCGGGCTTTACAATATCGGTATTTTTCGTCTCGGGTGGGTTCGTAGCTCCCACGCTAAATTGCCCAGAGTGTCCCATTACATAACATGACTCAGTATAAGGGGTTCATTATACTACTCCGTGCGCTCGTTACAGGAGCAGTGTGATGTGGTCATAGAGACGGGGTTGAAGATCGCCGAGACCAGTTGAGGAAAGGGAGTTCCCGGATACGTCAGCGAGATTGCACAGGTTGCTTGTTTCGGAATGAAACCGCTGTAATCCCAGAATGCCCTGCAGGAAGGAAAGTCGTCTCATCGCTCAGTGCATTCAGGAACAGTGTTCTCTGACTCACTCTTCCCTACCTCATCCCAGTCTCTCTCTGCCTCTCAACCCCCAGTGTCTATTTCCCTCCGCAAGTCTTTGAACCTCCCGTCTATGTATCCACCAGTCTCTCCAAACCCCCGGTCACCGTTACCTAACCCTACCTCTCTCTTCCCAGATTCACTCCCCAATCCCTGTGTCTCCCTCCCATAAATTGTTCTCCCTTTCCGCCGTCACTCCTCCCCTACCCCCCACTCCCACCACGTCTCAGGCTCTCCCCTTCCAAATTCACTTCCAATCTCCCTCCTGACACTGATCTTTCCCCATCCCCACCCTCCCTCTCCCTGGTGTTACTCTAACCTCTTGGTCTCTCTCTACTTTACCGCTTTCTCTCCCAAGTTTCTCCTCCATCTTTCTACCCTAGATCAATCATAAAATTCTCCCCCTACCCCGATCCCACTCTGTCTCCCTCCGGTTCCCTCTCCCTCTACTCTCTCCACTCTCCGAGATTCTCGGCTCTGTGTGTGTGTGTCTCTCTCTCGTCCTTCTCTTCTCAGACTCTCGCCGCCGTCTCTCTACATTCCCCAGTCTGTTTTTCCTCCCACGCATCTCTCTCAGTTTCTCCACCCCGTCTCTCCAAAATCCCGGCTCTCTCTCTCTCTCTCTCTCTCTCTCTCTCTCTACACACGCCAAACCCTCTCCCTCCTCCGTACGTTCTCTCCGCCATTCTGTTTCTCATCCAGTCACTCCTTAGGCCTCCTGTCTCTCTGCATAATATCTCTTTCCCATCTCCCTCTCCCTCCGCGTTTCTCACTCATTTTCCCGGCTATCCCCCTCCCGCTTTTAACCGACACCAAACTCTCGACTCCGATCTCTCTCCCCATCTGAAACTTTACCCCAATCCCAGATCTCTTTACACATACCAGATCCCTCAACTTCCCGGGCGTCTCTCCCCGTGGTCTTTCTCTACCCTTCACTTTCTCTCGCTACCTCACCAGTCTCTGCCCCCGTTTCTTTCTCCCCAGTCTGCCTCTCCCGTCTCTCTGGCCAGCATCGACTCCTTTCCCGGGTAATAACTTTTCTCTTCATTGACTGTTCAGGGAGTGTCAGGGGTTTTAGTGGGGTGCATACAGTTAGATCGCATGTGAGCCTACGAGTTTTTAGTTGAAATAACAAATGTTACTTGTTGGTAAAAAAAACGATTCCCTGTGCCTCACTGATCATTATTACAAGTGGCGATTCTTGTAACAGTGGCGTCCATCATTAAAGTTTCCCACCAACAGGACAGGCCCTCGACACAGCGTTACCATCGGGTGGGAGATACAGAAGCCTGGAAGCTCAGGCTCAGCGATGCAGAAACAGCTTCTTTCCCTCCGCCACCTGGAACTCAGTATATTTTCTCTACATTTATTTATCCTGTATTTCGGTGTACAGTACTGCTGCCATGAAGTTAACAAATTTCATGATCTATGCGTGTGATATTAAATCTGGTTCTGGTTCTTATTCAGATGTGTGGGAGGGGGTGTTGATCTGTTTGATTGAACTTAAAATTAGTTGAAAGGCTATCGGACCCCTGTGAGACGAAGGACACTTGCTGTAATGCTCTCTACTAGTGCACCATATCTTACTATTTACGTCCAGTCGATTAATTATTTAAAGCAACAACGCCTTGTTTTTCCAGACTACTCTCAATCTCCGTGATAATACTGCAGGAGAATTTAACAACAATAGGCCATAAATATCAGTGATAGCCGCTGGATGATACCTATAGCTTTGTTTGGAAGGGACCCCTCAAGTGCTACCTAATGAGGAGTTGCCCTCGATGTTCAGACTAAGCTAATCATGGGGTGTGAAGGGATGTATCTGGACAAACAGGAGCATTAGCGATAGTCAGTCTGGGCCAGTGCATTGTAAGTCATGTCTGTCTAATCTTACAGAGCTTTACGAGGTAGTTACCAGAAATGGCGTTGAAGGCAAGGCAGCGGTGGCCGTCTACTGGGAGTAAATCAAGAATTTGTCAAGGTTCCGTATGGGAGGATGCTCGAGATGGTTTAGTCGCTTGGCTTTCACAATGAAGTAGTAAATTGGATTCGCCATTGGCTATGTTGGGGACAGTAGAGTGTGGTAATAGATGGTTGTCTCTCTGACTGGGGACCTGTGACGAGTGGAGTGCCGCACGGATCGTTGTTGTGTCCATTGTTTGTGATCTATAGCAACGATCTGGATAATAATGTCGGTAACTGGATTTGCCGATGACGACGACAATACCGGTGTAGAGGACATCGAGGAAAAATACCGAAGCATGCAACGGGGTCTGGTCCAGTTGAAGACATCGGCTGAAAATGGAGAAACGGATTTAAAGCAGACAACTGTTAGTTGTTGCATTTTGGGAGGACCAACCAGGGTTGGTCTGACACAATGAGACATAGGGCACTGAGGAGTACGATAGGACAAACGAATCTGAAAATGCAGATCCGTTATTCAATGAAAGTCGCTGCACAGTTAGACAGTGTCATTAAAAAACGGTTTTTCGCACATTGGCCTTCACAGACCAAAATATTGTGTACATGAGTTGGGATGTTATGTTGATGTTGTTTTAAGACTTTATTGCGGCCTAATTTGGAAAATAAAATGTGAACAGTTTTGCTGAACTATTGCATAACGATTTGATTGAGGTATACAACATGATGAGGCGTATGGGGAGTGTAAATGCAAGCGGGCTTTCTCCACTGATTTCGGGCGAGAATACAACTATAGATCATGGGTGAAGGGTGAAATGTGAAATGTTTAAGGGAAACATGATGGGAAACTACTTGACCCAGAGGGTCGTCAGAGTGTAGACAGTGCTGCCAACGCAAATGGTAATTGAGATTTCGATGTCAACGTTTAAGAGGTGATTGGATAAGTACAGAGATGAGAGAGAGAGATGGATGGCAACGGTCCGGGTACAGTTCGATGGAAGTAGGTGGTTTAAATATTTTCACACTCTCCTGACGGGCTGGAGACCCTGTTTCTGTGCAGTGGTTTCCTGTGGCTGTCTGACTGCAAGTCTAGGTTAGAACTTTAGTGTTTCTAAGCACCGACCAATCGTTGATACCTTTCAATCCTTCTGTCCTTGCACACACTGAAGCTTGAAGACTGAGTAAAATGGATGGTTATAGCATTAGAAGATGGAAGTGCAGGTGTGAGCTAATAAAGGGAGTATACAGGAAAATACCTTCACTCCTTCGGTAAGGCTATAAAGACAATAGTTCTCGGCTGGAGATGGATGTGACATTGGCTCCAGTACGGTGAACAAATCTGATGCTTCAGCGGTGGAAATGGGGATGACTGGCCCCAATAGTATACAGCAAAGTGGTCATTTAATACGAATCCTATCCTTGGTCAGAAATTGGAGGTGAGAAATCCTGGCAGTCGTTGGATGCTTGGAGTTGTGGAGGTGTCATATCTTAATTGTGTTGAATATTAATTCGTGCACTATACATCACTTTTTGCGTCTCTTTGTCTTAGAGTCGAAGGGCTTTATTAAATGTATTATTGCAATTACAGATGTTTGTTAACGGTTGAACAAAGAAGAGCATGCTGTTTTCTGCGATATTTTAAATATATGAATGCATTGCGGATTTAATACATTGCACAAGGTGTGGAGATAAGCGTGTTCAATTGAAAGAGAAAGAGGAAAATTATGGCCATGAATAACTTTATGGGAGTCGTGTGTTTCTTTAGTTCGTGTTGCGGGGATGTTTGAACTAATCATCTTTTTCACTGTACATGTGGCAGAAATATTGTGTCTCCTTGCGAGAAGTGATTTCCAGGAACTGATGCGAAATTCGGAGGCTGCGTATCTTTCTGAAATTCTATAAAGTGTTAGTGTATGTGAGCCTCAGCTCCCCATATCTCACTCTCCTAAGTTCTTTAGAATACGTGCTGAGGCCTTTTGCTTTGGCAGTTGTTTATTCTGTATTCTCCAATTGCCTGCGATGGTTCGGAAGGGCGACAAGTCTGAGCCCGGATGTTGCCTTGCTCGCGCTGCGTTTTCAGTTTGTGTCGTTTTGTATGTTTCATTTATTATTGATTTCAGAGGGAGACACGGACTCCACACCGGTCATGTGGATTCAGGGTTACATGGATCGAAATATTAGCGTATCTACACCCGATACGAATAAACAACATTTCAGAGATAAATTGGCGCGTACTTGAACTGGGAATTTGGAATTGGCATTTTGGAAGGTTGCTTATTTTAATGAGCAGAAAAAGCTGCTGCTGAACACTTTGAAATGCTGGTTTTAAGTTGTAGGGTTCCATTGGAAAAGATTGTTTTGAGGTCGTTGTAGCATCTTCCCCGTTATATGTAAATGGCAGGTCAGTTTAGATAACGTGGCGGTGCAGTCAGTAGCTCAGAGATTTGCTTAGATCCTTAGCCCTAATCATATAAGTTATTCAGCTGCTGCTGGGTGGTCGGGTTAAATCGGTCATTTCCCTCAGCCCTACTTCTTGAAGCATTGTAACTGCAGAGTCCAAATAGAGTTGTAAAGTGTACCAGAATTTCAACCCTCCGTGCGGACAGGGCTGCCCGCTGTCTTCCAGCCAGAATTCACTCTACCAACTATATAATCTGCCTTCTGTTAGGAAACCAATTCTGAATCAATACAGCCAGATTTCCCCAGATCCCATGCCTCTTGACTTTCTGAATGAGTCTACTGTGGGGAACTGATCAAGCGCCTGACCAAAATTAATACACCTACATCCACTGTCCTGATTCATCTGTTGGTTTTGTTTTCACTTTTTCAGATAATTAAATCTGTCTAATAAAGGACAGCATGCTCCTCAGAAAGCCTTGTTGACTCTCCTTAGCCAGAGTACGTTTCTCCAAATGCTCATAAATGCCGTCTGCAATCATCTTCTCCAATAGTTTGACTCATTGGTCTGTAATTCCAAGCAGTGTCCTTATTAACTTTCGTCAACAAAAAAAATAACATTTCCCATCCTTCAATTTTCTTGTTCTACTTCCGTGCCCACCGAAGACTCAAATATCCTGTCCAGAAGCTTAGCAATACCTTTGCTCGCTTTCCCAAATTACCTGGACTATATCCCTTCTGGGAACTGGGTAATCACCTATCATAATATTTTCCAAATTTCCAGCGCATCCTCTTGCTTAGCATACCTGCCTGTTCACCCTATGTTCACATTCATGAATGTATTCAGTGAGGAGCTTCACTGCCTCCTTGAACTACAGACACAAGTTTTCCTCTTTCACCTCTCATTTACCCACAATCTCTCTAGTCATCCTCCCGTTCTTCACTTACCTGAGTGCAACTCGCCAAGGCATTCTCAAGTCCCTTTCTACCTCTTCTAATTCCATTGTTAAGTTCTTTCCTGTGTACATTGTAACTCCCCAAAGCCCTAACTTATCCTTTGTTCCTAAACATTAAGTACTTTTCTTTCTTCTTTTTGACGATTTGTTCCAATTTTCTTCTCATCCAGGGTTACTTTACTCTGTCATCCTTTCCCTGCATCAGTGAGACAAGCCTATACTGAACCCCATGTGACTGCTCCCTAAACAATTTCCACATATCTATTACGCATTTGCCTGCGTACATTTTTTCCCAATGTACGTTCTCAAGTTCCTGCCAGGTAGCACCATTCATCGCAGACCCCCCAGTTAAATACATCCCATGCTCCGTGGTCCTATTCCCGTGCAAGACAAATATCGGGGAGTTCTGCCATATCGCTCTGAAATGCTGACTCACGGAGAGATCTGTCACCTGATCCGTTTCCTTTTTAAATATTAGATCCGGTCTGGACTGTTCACTAGTCTGCCTCTCTTCTTATAGTGACATGAATCCTTCCTGGACACAACTGGGAAATTATGTCATACCTAAACCTTTTATCCTGGGGAGGTGCCGAAGTATATTAGGGAAGTTTCAGCTGCCCATGTCGACATATAGAAAATGCCCAAGCTCCGCTTCCGGATCGGTTCCAGATTGTTTCCGTTGCGTTTGTTTTTGTTAATCTGGTGGGCGGCTGTATAGAATACTCCAAATGAGGCGATCTCTCCCTTTATGTTTCTGTGTTAGTCTCACAGTCTATTAACAAATGAAAGCTTTATGTTGTTCTCCCTTTCTGTAGCTGCTATACTATCCCTGATTTGCCATCGTACTCCCTTTACACACTTTTACCGGACCCTGCCTGAAACACGGAAAGTCCTGAAGCCATTCCTGCCCTTTTGACAGTCGAGTGTCTGTGATAGTTTGGAAGATACTTCAACCAACGTAAGAATCACGCCAGCAGCATTGAATGTTTGTATTGCTACTTTTCAGAACTGTATGAAGTCAGCAATCTTCCGCCAATTCTTCAATTTCCGGATAACCAGGCATATGATTATTTGAATTTATGACATATTTGTCATTGTAAAAAGGCTTTATTTGAAAACTCCGCTGAATGTGTCATTAGACGCGGGTGTTATCTGCACAGATGGCCAGTTAATGTAAACACATATGTCATTACATTCCTCAGCACTTCTCTGAATTTCCTCGGTGTCACTGTAGAGATGCAAGTATTGGTGCACATGCTGAGTGTTTGCAAAATGAACCCAAATTGCTGTAGGATGTATACCGGGGAACACAAATATCTGTCTTGATAAAATTAGTTTTGTGCTTGCCATTTCAGGGAACGGGCTACAGAGAGCATCCAAAATAATATGATATTAGCTGATATAGAAAACAACAAAATAATCGATTTTCTGCGGTTTTCCGCCTCGGCATCTTTCTGATTGTCGCTGCTGTGCCGAAGCCTTCTGCGGACTCTATTTGCCACAATGATAAGTCTTACGGTTAACCCGTTAAATACCAGGATTAAGCCGATTGGTAGCAATGGTTTTAAAATACTCCCCAGTAATGCGTATCCTCTCCACACGGGTGAAGTAGCGTATTCACGTGTGCGGGTGCACCGCCACGGCGTGTTGTCAATGATGACGTAAGGTTCAAGGGCAAGGTAAATCGGGACAC
The DNA here is from genome assembly GCF_030028105.1 of Mobula birostris. Taxonomy (NCBI): domain Eukaryota; kingdom Metazoa; phylum Chordata; class Chondrichthyes; order Myliobatiformes; family Myliobatidae; genus Mobula; species Mobula birostris. The sequence continues at coordinate 7,183 of NW_027274324.1, read as the reverse complement.
ATTTTCCGCAGCTCAGTATAACCACGGTCACGATAACCACCGTTGCTCTTCACTCCGTGCAGTATCGTTCCCGCAGCTTTTGGCAACATCCTGCGATGAAGCGATCGAAGGTAAAACTGACCGTAAACCAAATAGAACAGTCGGTCTTTACAACCCGAAATATAAGTGTCAGAGCGCATACAGGAGTGATGAGAAGGGATGTGGAATAAATGTAGATATTGTTGGTCTGTTCCACTAAAGCAACAACGACATCAACCATCAGATCCGCTGTTGCCATTCCAACCAGGTAACGGGTGATGCATTTGGAGATTCCGCATTTACCCCGAGAAAGGTTCACAATCGTCGTTAGGTTAACTGCAAGAAATTTGGAAACAAAATAGAAATATGGTCAGCTCCCTGAATGCCCCGATTCTACCGATGCTATGGAGGGTATGGTCTGTTTGGAAGTGGAAAGCGAAAACCCAGTGTGTGCGGTCTCCGTCGCTGCGCTCCGGCTGGAGGACAATGACGGATGTGAGTGTCCGTGGATTGGCGACCTTCCCACAGCTTAGAGCGAGGAATCCGAGTTCCACGACTCAAGTCCTGGCGAGCAGTTGATCACTCCTGTAAGCAACACCATTTCCATTATTACAGGTGAAATAGCTGAAGGGATTGTTTGTAGCGGTGACAAAGTGGATTCAAGGAGATATAAAGCACGAGTTCCCATTTACTGACTTACAGAAGAACAGCCCTACATGTCGAAAATAGACTGGACCGTCATTTAAATAAGCTGCCAAGTTGTTATAAGGTCGAAGTGTCTGCACTGATAGAGACTCGGACCTAGAAAAGCAGAGCCCAACGTCACTTCAGAAAGCCAAACGAGGTGAAATTATGAAACAGTGACAATATTGGCACCAACTTAATTGACAAAAGAAGAAACACTGTGATTGAAGTATGGAAGATAGAAGTAAAACCATTAGATGCCTGTTTCCTCCTTTCCTGAAACACGTTACAGCCGATGGCAGCATTTGTGCTCAGTAACAGTGTGGATACCGCAGCAGAGTGACAGCAAGACTACGGTACCGTACGTAAAGTAACCAACTCCGGCATCTTACCGGGGACACCAACCGCTATAAGTGTGGGAGAGTAAACGGCTGCGAGGCAGTAAATCGTCGAATATCCCATATTCCGTCAGAAGCAGCGTTCAGTTGTACGGAACGTTTCAGCTGCTCAGATGGACTGCTGATCGGTTTAGCAGACTTTTATTGCGGTGAGAGCAATTCCACTGAGGCAATTAGCGTCAGAGACATTAGTGAAAAACTGCATAAACACTTACGTTAAACCACTTTTACGCACTGTTCCCGTGTCTTGAATTTGACTCCTCAAGGGATATTGCAATCTATTTACTTTAAAACAAAATATGATGCAAATTTTCCATGTTACTTTCCATTATACCTGGCTTCAGCTATTTAAATAGTATATGTTCATATCTGTGCTGCTTTTAAAGTAGGCATTTATATTGAAGTCGATTTATTTTGTAACACTTCACGGAGAACATTCGCTTCTGAAATTGAGGGAAGAAGTTTGTTCTGGCAAGTGAACTGGAGAACACTTCTTTATTAAAGGGGAACATTCGTTCATTCTTCTCTTTCATTCGTTCCATTCATTCCGGGCGCTTTGATTGTTGGAAATCATAGTGACAGCTGACATATGTCACAATAAAATACACTGCACATATTCCTCCAAACACTTTAAAAGATCCACAGCGATATTCCAGAGATCTGTGATCAAAAAGGGAACGCGTCCTCGGGAGATAAGCGAGGGCTGCAGTCGGTTTGAAGAGCAATGTTTTCCAGCGCACACATGGGCCGTTTGGCAGGAACCCGACCACTTCCAGTCAATGGCTTGACCACCCCATACCCTTGACGTGCGATGCAGTCTATTTAACTTTAAAGTTATTCTCAAAACTGCCACAATTCTACCGCTATTTCTCCATCCATTCTCTGTTCGAACAAAAGTAGGAAGGGAAATCTGTGAACTATCCCAGGCTGTTCTATTATTTGCCATTAAGTTTTCTTTCTTTTCTCCTGATTTACTTTCAAGTATATTGCCTTTCGAGCGTCACTATAAATATGTGCAGAACAGCGGATGGGTTCCAGCTCACCTTTCAATCACACTTCTTCCTGCTCCTGCAGTGCAACACTCCGTCCCTGTTGTGGTTCTCGTACCGATGAGCGGCCCTCCGCTTACTGGAGAGAGTCTCATCACTCTCTTTCCATTGTGGAACTCTAACAAATGTGCCGCCCTCGGTTGACTCGAGAGTGTCACCTCTGCCTTCAAGTTCATCCTTCCAAAGTGACTCACTCCGTAAAGTTCCGGTTTGAACTCCCTCTGCAACTTCGCAGCGCTGCTCTGCGTCCTGTTTTAATCTGTGGCTACATTCTCTACTATCCATAATTCCACGAACTTCCACATCAATGCAAATACAATAACCCACCGTTTCACTTCCTTGTTCACATCATCTTAAAGCACAAAAATCCGGGGGCTCAGAGCAAATCTCTGCAGGACTCGACTGGCACCAGAATCCAGAGAGAAAACGGTCCATCCCAACTATCCTCTGCATCACAGAATTAAAGCAGGCCTGTGAGACATTATCTGCCACTCTCAAAGCCATACTAATTCTCCAAAATCAAGTAATGCTTCTCCAAATTCTCGTAAATCCTGTTTCTAAGAATGTTCTCTGATAATCTGCCCATCACTGATGTAGGACTCACCGCTTCCCGCAGTCTCCCAGGGTTTCTCCCTACCACACAAACTGACTTATCTATCCTAAAGTTTTTATTTTTCAGAAGTTCCAGTGCATCCTCTCTTTTAACCTCAATATGTCGTCGTACATCGGCCCGTTTAACGCTCTCCTCACAAATGTCCGTCTGACTGGAGAATACTGAACTTGGCGGGCAGGATTAAGGAAAACGCCAAGCAATTCTACAGGTATGTGAAGTGCTATGGTGTTAGGCAGCAAGGAATATAGAATTTTAGTCAGTATTATACAAACAAACATATAACATTTATTAAACCCTGCTCAGCGATAGTGAAAAATAAACAAACGACTAACTTAAACGGAAGTCAGCAGCTATACGGCAATTTAACCAACCATCAAACTCTGGAATACTTCTTAAAGTGGTAAATGCGAACACGGTCTTAAAATTGAAAATTCGAAAGTCCAAGAGTTTACACAGTCAATTAGGAGAGACTTTCCTGAAGTAAAGATCTCCTCGAAGACCTGACGTTACTGCTGGTCGCAGTAGGAACCTGCCTTATCCATAGGATTCACGACGACAGAAATAAAACGGGTTCAAGGAACTGACCTTTTCCTCTGGAGAATAGACACCACACAACCTTCTTTCTTTTAGAACCATAGAAAACCATAGAAAAACTACAGCACAGGGTCAGGCCTTTTGGCCCTTATTGGGTATGCCGAACCATTTTCTGCCTAGTCCCACTGACCTGCACACGGACCATATCCTTTCATACACCTCCCATCCATGTATCTGTCCAATTTATTCCTAAATGTTAAGAAAGAACCCGCATTTACCACCTCGTCTGGCAGCTCATTCCATACTCCCACCACTCTCTGTGTGAAGATGCCCCCCCAATGTTCCCTTTAAACTTCCCCCCCTCACCCTTAACCCATGTCCTCCGTTTTTTTTCTCCCCTTGCCTCAGTGGAAAAAGCCTGCTTGCATTCACTCTTATCTATACCCATCATAATTTTATATACTTCTATCAAATCTCCCCTCATTCTTCTACGCTCCAGGGAATAAAGTCCTAACCTATTCAATCTTTCTCTGTAACTGAGTTTCTCAAGTCCCGGCAACATCCTTGTAAACCTTCTCTGCATTCTTTCAACCTTATTTATATCCTTCCTGTAATTTGGTGACCAAAACTGAACACGATATTCCAGATTCGGCCTCACCAATGCCTTATACAACCTCATCATAACATTTCAGCTCTTATACTCAATACTTTGATTAATAAAGGCCAATGTACCAAAAGCTCTCTTTACGACCCTATCTACCTGTGACGCCACTTTTAGGGAATTTTGTATCTGTATTCCCCGATCCCTCTGTTCTACTGCACTCCTCAGTGCCTTACTATTAACCCTGTATATTCTACCTTTGTTTGTCCTTCCAACGTGCAATACCCCACACTTGTTTGTTTTAAACTCCATCTGCCATTTTTCCAGCTGGTCCAAGTCCTTCTGCACGTTCTGAAAAACCTTCCTCACTGTCTACTACACCTCCAATCTTTGTATCATCGGCAAATTTGCTGATCCAATTTCCCACATTACCATCCAGATCATTGATATAGATAACAAATAACAATGGACCCAACACTGATCCCTGTGGCACACCACTAGTCACAGGTCTCCACTCGGAGAAGCAATTCTCTACTACCACTCTGAGGCTTCTTCCGTTGGGCCAATGTCTAATCCAATTTACCAGCTCTTCATGTATACCTAGCGACTGCATTTTCCTAACTAATCTCCCATGCGGGACCTTGACAAAGGCCTTACTGAGGTCCATGTAGACAATATCCACTGCCTTCCCTTCATCCACTTTCCTGGTAATCTCCTGAAAAACTCCAATAGATTGTTCAAACATGACTACCAAGCACAAAGCCATGTTGACGCTCCCTAATAAGTCCCTGTCTATCCAAATGCTTGTAGATTCTGTCTCTTAGTACTCCCTCCAATAACTTACCTACTACCGATGTTAAACTTACCCACCTATAATTTCGCGGATTACTTTTTGATCCTTTTTAAAACAACGGAAGAACATGAGCGACTCCCCAATCCTCCGGCACCTCACCTGTAGACAGCGACATTTTAAATATTTCTGCCAGGGACCATGCAATTTCAACACTAGTCTCCTTCAAGGTCCGAGGGAACACCCTGTCAGGTCCTGGGGATTTATCCATTTTAATTTTCCTTAAGACAACAAGCACCTCCTCCTTTTCAATCTGTACAGTTTCCATGATGTCACTCCTTGTTTCCCTTAGTTCCAGAGACTTCATGCCCGTTTCCTTAGTAAATACAGACGTAAAAAAAAAGCTATTTAAGATCTCCCCCATTTCCTTTGGTTCCGCACATAGCCAACCACTCTGATCTTCAAGAGGACCAATTTTATCCCTAACAATCCTTTTACTCTTAATATACCTGTAAAAGCACTTTGGATTATCCTTCACTTTCACTGCCAAGGCAACCTCATGTCTTCTTTTAGCCCTCCTGGTTTCTTTCTTAAGTATTTTCTTGCACTTATGCTCCTCAAGCACCTTATTTACTCCCTATTTCCTATACATGTCAAACAACTCCCTCTTCTTCTTTATCAGAGTTGCAATATCCCTTGAGAACCAAGGTTCCTTATTCCTATTCACTTTGCCTTTAATCCTGACAGGAACATACAAGCTCTGCACTCTTAAAATTTCCCCTTTGAAGGCTTCCCACCTACCAATCACATCTTTGCCAGAGAACAACCTGTCCCAATCCATGCTTTTTAGATCCTTTCTCATTTCTTCAAATTTGGCCTTCTTCCAGTTCAGAACCTCAACCCTAGGACCAGATCTATCCTTGTCCATGATCAAATTGAAACTAATGGTGTTATGATCACTGGAACCAAAGTGCTCCCCTACACAGACTTCTGTCACTTGTCCTAACTCATTTCCTAACAGGAGATCCAATATTGCATCCCCTCTAGTTGGTCCCTCTATATATTGATTTAGAAAACTTTCCTGAACATATTTTACAAACTCCAAACCATCTAGACCCCTAACAGTATGGCAGTCCCAATCAATGTATGGAAAATTAAAATCCCCTACCACCACAACTTTATGTTTCCTGCAGTTGCCTGCTATCTGTCTGCAGATTTGCTCTTCCAAGTCTCGTTGACTATTGGGTGGTCTGAAATACAATCCCACTAATGTGGCCATACCTTTCCTGTTTCTCAGCTCCACCCATAAGGACTCAGTAGACAAGCCCTCTAATCTGTCCTGCCTGAGCACTGCTGTAATATTTTCCCTAACAAGCAATGCTACTCCCCCACCTTTCATTCCTCTGCCTCAATCACATCTGAAACATTGGAACCCTGGAATATTAAGCTGCCAGTCCTGCCCCTCCTGTAGCCAAGTTTCACTAATTGCTACAACATCATAATTCCATGTGTCAATCCACATCCTCAACTCAACCGCCTTCCCCGCAATACTCCTAGCATTGAAATATATACACCTCAGAAGATTTTTACAACCACTCACAACCTTTCTATCAGCGGATTTGCTTAAACTTTCAACATCATTTATTTTCACCCCATCCACACTGTGAGCTCTGGCACTCTGGTTCCCATCCCCCCTGCAAATCTAGTTTAAAGCCTCCCCAATAGCACTAACAAACCTCCCTGAAACGATATTGGTCCCCCTGTAGTTCAAGTGTAACCCGTCTCTCTTGTGCAGGTCCCACCTGCCCCAGAAGAGGTCCCAATGATCCTGCAATCTGAAACCCTGCCCCCTACACCAGTTCCTCAGCCACTTGTTCCTCCTCCAGAGCATCTTATTCCTACCCTCACTGGTACCTGGCACAGGTAGCAATCCTGAGATTACCACCCTTGAGGTCCTGCTTTTCAACTTCCTACCAAGCTCTCTATACTCACTCTCCAGGACCTCCTCACTCTTTCTTGCTATGTCATTGGTACCAATGTGCATCACGACATCTGGCTGATCACTCTCCCATTTCAGAATGTCATGCAATCGATCACAGACATCCTTGACCCTGGCACCTGGGAGGCAACAAACCATCCTGGATTCTCTGTCACGACCACAGAACCTCCTATCTGCACCTCTAACTATCGAGTCCCCTATCACTACCGCTCTCCTCTTTCCCCCCCTCCCTTCTGCACTGTAGAGCCAGACTCAGTGCCAGAGATCCAGCTGCTGCAGCTAGTCCCAGGTAAGTCAGCCCCCCCCTAACAGTATCCAATGCGGTATACTTGTTGTTGAGGGGAATGGCCACAGGGGAACGCTGCTCTGCCTGCCCTTTCCCCTTCCCTCGCCTGACAGTGACCCAATTTCCTGTCCTCTGCTCCTTTGGCGTAACTACCTCCCTGTAGCTACGATCTATAATATCCGCATTCTCCCGAATGATCCGCAGGTCATCG
>NW_027274323.1:0-111547 GCF_030028105.1 Mobula birostris | reverse complement strand
TATGGAAACATTTTACTATAACTCCCCACATGATCCTGAGATGTTTTACACCTGTTATATCACTCAGGCATTCAAGACAAAAAAGTTGATTTCTCAGTGCACACAGTGCTTTAGCAATGAAAGTAGTATACATTTCAATTTTACTCAAAGGTACTGACTGCAAACCTTATGGAAGCATCTGAATATATCTCCCCACATGATCTTGGGATGTTTGACACCTGTTATATCACTCAGGTATTCAAAACAAAAAAGTTGATTTCTCAAACCATACAGTGCTTTAGAACTGAATGAAGTATACATTTCAATTTTACTCAAAGGTACTGACTGCAAACCTTATGCAAACAACTGGATATAACTCCCCACATGATCTTGGGATGTTTGAAACCTGCTATATCAGTCAGGTATTCAAGGCAAAAAAGTTGATATCTAAGTGAATGCAGTGCTTGGCACTAAAAGTATATACTTCCATTTTACTCTAAAGTACTGAATGCAAACCTTATGGAAACAATTTACTATAACTCCCCACATGATCCTGAGATGTTTGACACCTGTTATATCACTCAGGCATTATAGACAAAAAAGTTGATTTCTCAGTGAAAGCAGTGCTTTGGAACTAAAAGCATATACTTCAATTTTACTCTAAAGTATTGAATGCAAACCTTATGGAAACATCTTAATATAACTCCTCACATCTTCCTGAGATGTATGGCACCTTTTGTATCACTCCGGCATTATAGACAAAAAAGTTGATTTCTGAAAGCATACAATCCTTTAGCATTGAAAGAAGTACACATCTCAATTTTACTCAAAGGTACTGACTGGAAACCTTATGCAAACAACTGAATATAACTCCCCACATGATCTTGGGATGTTTGAAACCTACTATATCACTCAGGTATTCAAGGCAAAAAAGTTGATTTCTAAGTGAATGCAGTGCTTTGGCACTAAAAGTATATACTTCCATTTTACTCTAAAGTACTGAATGCAAACCTTATGGAAACAATTTACTATAACTCCCCACATGATCCTGAGATGTTTGACACCTGTTATATCACTCAGGCATTATAGACAAAAAAGTTGATTTCTCAGTGAACACAGTGCTTTAGCATTGAATGAAGTACACATTTTAATTTTACTCAAAGGTACTGACTGCAAACACTATGAAAACATCTTAATTGAACTCCCCACATGATCCTGAGATGTTTGGCACCTGTTATGTCACTCAGGTATTCAAAACAAAAAAGTTATTTTCTCAGTGAATGAAGGCTTTGCCCTAAAAGAATATACTTCAATTTTACTCTAAAGTACTGCATGCAAACCTTATGGAAACATCATAATATCATTCCCCACATGATCCTGAGAAGTTTGACACCAGTTATATCACTCAGGTATTCAAGACAAAAAAGTTGATTTCTCAAAGCATACAGTCGTTTAGCATTGAATGAAGTATACATTTTAATTTTACTCAAAGGTACTTACTGCAAACACTATGGAAACTTGTTAATAGGACTCCCCACATGATCCTGAGATGTTTGGCACCTGTTACATCACTCAGGTATTCAAGACAAAAAAGTTGATTTCTCAAAGCATACAGTCCTTTAGCATTGAAAGAAGTACACATCTCAATTTTACTCAAAGGTACTGACTGGAAACCTTATGCAAACAACTGAATATAACTCACCACATGATCTTGGGATGTTTGAAACCTACTATATCACTCAGGTATTCAAGGCAAAAAAGTTGATTTCTCAGTGAAAGCAGTGTTTTGGCACTACAAGTATATACTCCCATTTTACTCTAAAGTACTGAATGCAAACCTTATGGAAACAATTTACTATAACTCCCCACATGATCCTGAGATGTTTGACACCTGTTATATCACTCAGGTATTCAAAGCAAAAAAGTTGATTTCTCAGTGAACACAGTGCTTTAGCAATGAAAGAAGTATAGATTTCAATTTTACTCAAAGGTACTGACTGCAAACGTTCTGGAAACAACTGAATATATCTCCCCACATGATCCTGAGATGTTTGGCACCTGTTCTGTCACTCAGGTATTCAAAACAAAAAAGTTATTTTCTCAGTGAATGCAGTTGTTTGCACTAAAAGTATATACTTTAATTTTACTCTAAAGTACTGAATGCAAACGTTATGGAAACATCATAATATCATTCCCCACATGATCCTGAGAAGTTTGACACCAGTTATATCACTCAGGTATTCAAGACAAAAAAGTTGATTTCTCAAACCATACAGTGCTTTAGAACTGAATGAAGTATACATTTCAATTTTACTCAAAGGTACTGACTGCAAACCTTATGCAAACATGTGAATATAACTCCCCACATAATCCTGGAATGTTTGACATTTCTTATATCACTCAGGTATACAAGACAAAAAAGTTGATTTCTCAGTGCAAGCAGTGCTTTGGAACTAAAAGTATATACTTCAATTTTACTCAAAGGCACTGACTGAAAACCTAATGCAAAAATGTGCATATAACTCCCCACATAATCCTGGAATGTTTAACATTTCTTATATCACTCAGGTATTCAAGACAAAAAAGTTGATTTCTCAGTGAAAGCAGTGCTTTGGAACTAAAAGCATATACTTCAATTTTACTCTAAAGTATTGAATGCAAACCTTATGGAAACATCTTAATATAACTCCTCACATCATCCTGAGATGTATTGCACCTTTTATATCACTCAGGCATTATAGACAAAAAAGTTGATTTCTCAGTGCACACAGTGCTTTAGCAAAGAAGAAGTATACATTTCAATTTTACTGAAAGGTACTGACTGCAAACCTTATGGAAACATTTTACTATAACTCCCCACATGATCCTGAGATGTTTTACACCTGTTATATCACTCAGGCATTCAAGACAAAAAAGTTGATTTCTCAGTGCACACAGTGCTTTAGCAATGAAAGTAGTATACATTTCAATTTTACTCAAAGGTACTGACTGCAAACCTTATGGAAGCATCTGAATATATCTCCCCACATGATCTTGGGATGTTTGACACCTGTTATATCACTCAGGTATTCAAAACAAAAAAGTTGATTTCTCAAACCATACAGTGCTTTAGAACTGAATGAAGTATACATTTCAATTTTACTCAAAGGTACTGACTGCAAACCTTATGCAAACATGTGAATATAACTCCCCACATAATCCTGGAATGTTTGACATTTCTTATATCACTCAGGTATACAAGACAAAAAAGTCGATTTCTCAGTGCAAGCAGTGCTTTGGAACTAAAAGTATATACTTCAATTTTACTCAAAGGTACTGACTGAAAACCTAATGCAAACATGTGCATATAACTCCCCACATAATCCTGGAATGTTTGACATTTCTTATATCACTCAGGTATTCAAGACATAAAAGTTGATTTCTCAGTGAAAGCAGTGCTTTGGAACTAAAAGCATATACTTCAATTTTACTCTAAAGTATTGAATGCAAACCTTATGGAAACATCTTAATATAACTCCTCACATCTTCCTGAGATGTATGGCACCTTTTATATCACTCCGGCATTATAGACAAAAAATGTTGATTTCTCAAAGCATACAATCCTTTAGCATTGAAAGAAGTACACATCTCAATTTTACTCAAAGGTACTGACTGGAAACCTTATGCAAACAACTGAATATAACTCCCCACATGATCTTGGGATGTTTGAAACCTACTATATCACTCAGGTATTCAAGGCAAAAAAGTTGATATCTAAGTGAATGCAGTGCTTTGGCACGAAAAGTATATACTTCCATTTTACTCTAAAGTATTGAATGCAAACCTTATGGAAACAATTTACTATAACTCCCCACATGATCCTGAGATGTTTGACACCTGTTATATCACTCAGGCATTATAGACAAAAAAGTTGATTTCTCAGTGAACACAGTGCTTTAGCATTGAATGAAGTATACATTTTAATTTTACTCAAAGGTACTGACTGCAAACACTATGAAAACATCTTAATTGAACTCCCCACATGATCCTGAGATGTTTGGCACCTGTTATGTCACTCAGGTATTCAAAACAAAAAAGTTATTTTCTCAGTGAATGCAGGCTTAGCACTAAAAGAATATACTTCAATTTTACTCTAAAGTACTGCATGCAAACCTTATGGAAACATCATAATATCATTCCCCACATGATCCTGAGAAGTTTGACACCAGTTATATCACTCAGGTATTCAAGACAAAAAAGTTGATTTCTCAAAGCATAATGTCGTTTAGCATTGAATGAAGTATACATTTGAATTTTACTCAAAGGTACTTACTGCAAACACTATGGAAACTTCTCAATAGGACTCCCCACATGATCCTGAGATGTTTGGCACCTGTTACATCACTCAGGTATTCAAGACAAAAAAGTTGATTTCTCAAAGCATACAGTCCTTTAGCATTGAAAGAAGTACACATCTCAATTTTACTCAAAGCTACTGACTGGAAACCTTATGCAAACAACTGAATATAACTCCCCACATGATCTTGGGATGTTTGAAACCTACTATATCACTCAGGTATTCAAGGCAAAAAAGTTGATATCTAAGTGAATGCAGTGCTTTGGCACTAAAAGAATATACTTCCATTTTACTCTAAAGTACTGCATGCAAACCTTATGGAAACATCATAATATCATTCCCCACATGATCCTGAGAAGTTTGACACCAGTTATATCACTCAGGTATTCAAGACAAAAAAGTTGATTTCTCAAACCATACAGTGCTTTAGAACTGAATGAAGTATACATTTCAATTTTACTCAAAGGTACTGACTGCAAACCTTATGCAAACATGTGAATATAACTCCCCACATAATCCTGGAATGTTTGACATTTCTTATATCACTCAGGTATTCAAGACAAAAAAGTTGATTTCTCAGTGAAAGCAGTGCTTTGGAACTAAAAGCATATACTTCAATTTTACTCTAAAGTATTGAATGCAAACCTTATGGAAACATCTTAATATAACTCCTCACATCATCCTGAGATGTATTGCACCTTTTATATCACTCAGGCATTATAGACAAAAAAGTTGATTTCTCAGTGCACACAGTGCTTTAGCAAAGAAGAAGTATACATTTCAATTTTACTGAAAGGTACTGACTGCAAACCTTATGGAAACATTTTACTATAACTCCCCACATGATCCTGAGATGTTTTACACCTGTTATATCACTCAGGCATTCAAGACAAAAAAGTTGATTTCTCAGTGCACACAGTGCTTTAGCAATGAAAGTAGTATACATTTCAATTTTACTCAAAGGTACTGACTGCAAACCTTATGGAAGCATCTGAATATATCTCCCCACATGATCTTGGGATGTTTGACACCTGTTATATCACTCAGGTATTCAAAACAAAAAAGTTGATTTCTCAAACCATACAGTGCTTTAGAACTGAATGAAGTATTCATTTCAATTTTACTCAAAGGTACTGACTGCAAACCTTATGCAAACATGTGAATATAACTCCCCACATAATCCTGGAATGTTTGACATTTCTTATATCACTCAGGTATACAAGACAAAAAAGTCGATTTCTCAGTGCAAGCAGTGCTTTGGAACTAAAAGTATATACTTCAATTTTACTCAAAGGTACTGACTGAAAACCTAATGCAAACATGTGCATATAACTCCCCACATAATCCTGGAATGTTTGACATTTCTTATATCACTCAGGTATTCAAGACAAAAAAGTTGATTTCTCAGTGAAAGCAGTGCTTTGGAACTAAAAGCATATACTTCAATTTTACTCTAAAGTATTGAATGCAAACCTTATGGAAACATCTTAATATAACTCCTCACATCTTCCTGAGATGTATGGCACCTTTTATATCACTCCGGCATTATAGACAAAAAAGTTGATTTCTGAAAGCATACAATCCTTTAGCATTGAAAGAAGTACACATCTCAATTTTACTCAAAGGTACTGACTGGAAACCTTATGCAAACAACTGAATATAACTCCCCACATGATCTTGGGATGTTTGAAACCTACTATATCACTCAGGTATTCAAGGCAAAAAAGTTGATTTCTAAGTGAATGCAGTGCTTTGGCACTAAAAGTATATACTTCCATTTTACTCTAAAGTACTGAATGCAAACCTTATGGAAACAATTTACTATAACTCCCCACATGATCCTGAGATGTTTGACACCTGTTATATCACTCAGGCATTATAGACAAAAAAGTTGATTTCTCAGTGAACACAGTGCTTTAGCATTGAATGAAGTATACATTTTAATTTTACTCAAAGGTACTGACTGCAAACACTATGAAAACATCTTAATTGAACTCCCCACATGATCCTGAGATGTTTGGCACCTGTTATGTCACTCAGGTATTCAAAACAAAAAAGTTATTTTCTCAGTGAATGCAGGCTTAGCACTAAAAGAATATACTTCAATTTTACTCTAAAGTACTGCATGCAAACCTTATGGAAACATCATAATATCATTCCCCACATGATCCTGAGAAGTTTGACACCAGTTATATCACTCAGGTATTCAAGACAAAAAAGTTGATTTCTCAAAGCATAATGTCGTTTAGCATTGAATGAAGTATACATTTGAATTTTACTCAAAGGTACTTACTGCAAACACTATGGAAACTTCTCAATAGGACTCCCCACATGATCCTGAGATGTTTGGCACCTGTTACATCACTCAGGTATTCAAGACAAAAAAGTTGATTTCTCAAAGCATACAGTCCTTTAGCATTGAAAGAAGTACACATCTCAATTTTACTCAAAGCTACTGACTGGAAACCTTATGCAAACAACTGAATATAACTCCCCACATGATCTTGGGATGTTTGAAACCTACTATATCACTCAGGTATTCAAGGCAAAAAAGTTGATATCTAAGTGAATGCAGTGCTTTGGCACTAAAAGAATATACTTCCATTTTACTCTAAAGTACTGCATGCAAACCTTATGGAAACATCATAATATCATTCCCCACATGATCCTGAGAAGTTTGACACCAGTTATATCACTCAGGTATTCAAGACAAAAAAGTTGATTTCTCAAACCATACAGTGCTTTAGAACTGAATGAAGTATACATTTCAATTTTACTCAAAGGTACTGACTGCAAACCTTATGCAAACATGTGAATATAACTCCCCACATAATCCTGGAATGTTTGACATTTCTTATATCACTCAGGTATTCAAGACAAAAAAGTTGATTTCTCAGTGAAAGCAGTGCTTTGGAACTAAAAGCATATACTTCAATTTTACTCTAAAGTATTGAATGCAAACCTTATGGAAACATCTTAATATAACTCCTCACATCATCCTGAGATGTATTGCACCTTTTATATCACTCAGGCATTATAGACAAAAAAGTTGATTTCTCAGTGCACACAGTGCTTTAGCAAAGAAGAAGTATACATTTCAATTTTACTGAAAGGTACTGACTGCAAACCTTATGGAAACATTTTACTATAACTCCCCACATGATCCTGAGATGTTTTACACCTGTTATATCACTCAGGCATTCAAGACAAAAAAGTTGATTTCTCAGTGCACACAGTGCTTTAGCAATGAAAGTAGTATACATTTCAATTTTACTCAAAGGTACTGACTGCAAACCTTATGGAAGCATCTGAATATATCTCCCCACATGATCTTGGGATGTTTGACACCTGTTATATCACTCAGGTATTCAAAACAAAAAAGTTGATTTCTCAAACCATACAGTGCTTTAGAACTGAATGAAGTATTCATTTCAATTTTACTCAAAGGTACTGACTGCAAACCTTATGCAAACATGTGAATATAACTCCCCACATAATCCTGGAATGTTTGACATTTCTTATATCACTCAGGTATACAAGACAAAAAAGTCGATTTCTCAGTGCAAGCAGTGCTTTGGAACTAAAAGTATATACTTCAATTTTACTCAAAGGTACTGACTGAAAACCTAATGCAAACATGTGCATATAACTCCCCACATAATCCTGGAATGTTTGACATTTCTTATATCACTCAGGTATTCAAGACAAAAAAGTTGATTTCTCAGTGAAAGCAGTGCTTTGGAACTAAAAGCATATACTTCAATTTTACTCTAAAGTATTGAATGCAAACCTTATGGAAACATCTTAATATAACTCCTCACATCTTCCTGAGATGTATGGCACCTTTTATATCACTCCGGCATTATAGACAAAAAAGTTGATTTCTGAAAGCATACAATCCT
Organism: Mobula birostris; assembly: GCF_030028105.1. Taxonomy (NCBI): domain Eukaryota; kingdom Metazoa; phylum Chordata; class Chondrichthyes; order Myliobatiformes; family Myliobatidae; genus Mobula; species Mobula birostris. Next base: position 103,330 of record NW_027274323.1, on the reverse strand, counting down.
TTAGCATTGAAAGAAGTACACATCTCAATTTTACTCAAAGGTACTGACTGGAAACCTTATGCAAACAACTGAATATAACTCCCCACATGATCTTGGGATGTTTGAAACCTACTATATCACTCAGGTATTCAAGGCAAAAAAGTTGATTTCTAAGTGAATGCAGTGCTTTGGCACTAAAAGTATATACTTCCATTTTACTCTAAAGTACTGAATGCAAACCTTATGGAAACAATTTACTATAACTCCCCACATGATCCTGAGATGTTTGACACCTGTTATATCACTCAGGCATTATAGACAAAAAAGTTGATTTCTCAGTGAACACAGTGCTTTAGCATTGAATGAAGTACACATTTTAATTTTACTCAAAGGTACTGACTGCAAACACTATGAAAACATCTTAATTGAACTCCCCACATGATCCTGAGATGTTTGGCACCTGTTATGTCACTCAGGTATTCAAAACAAAAAAGTTATTTTCTCAGTGAATGAAGGCTTTGCACTAAAAGAATATACTTCAATTTTACTCTAAAGTACTGCATGCAAACCTTATGGAAACATCATAATATCATTCCCCACATGATCCTGAGAAGTTTGACACCAGTTATATCACTCAGGTATTCAAGACAAAAAAGTTGATTTCTCAAAGCATACAGTCGTTTAGCATTGAATGAAGTATACATTTTAATTTTACTCAAAGGTACTTACTGCAAACACTATGGAAACTTGTTAATAGGACTCCCCACATGATCCTGAGATGTTTGGCACCTGTTACATCACTCAGGTATTCAAGACAAAAAAGTTGATTTCTCAAAGCATACAGTCCTTTAGCATTGAAAGAAGTACACATCTCAATTTTACTCAAAGGTACTGACTGGAAACCTTATGCAAACAACTGAATATAACTCACCACATGATCTTGGGATGTTTGAAACCTGCTATATCAGTCAGGTATTCAAGGCAAAAAAGTTGATATCTAAGTGAATGCAGTGCTTGGCACTAAAAGTATATACTTCCATTTTACTCTAAAGTACTGAATGCAAACCTTATGGAAACAATTTACTATAACTCCCCACATGATCCTGAGATGTTTGACACCTGTTATATCACTCAGGCATTATAGACAAAAAAGTTGATTTCTCAGTGAAAGCAGTGCTTTGGAACTAAAAGCATATACTTCAATTTTACTCTAAAGTATTGAATGCAAACCTTATGGAAACATCTTAATATAACTCCTCACATCTTCCTGAGATGTATGGCACCTTTTGTATCACTCCGGCATTATAGACAAAAAAGTTGATTTCTGAAAGCATACAATCCTTTAGCATTGAAAGAAGTACACATCTCAATTTTACTCAAAGGTACTGACTGGAAACCTTATGCAAACAACTGAATATAACTCCCCACATGATCTTGGGATGTTTGAAACCTACTATATCACTCAGGTATTCAAGGCAAAAAAGTTGATTTCTAAGTGAATGCAGTGCTTTGGCACTAAAAGTATATACTTCCATTTTACTCTAAAGTACTGAATGCAAACCTTATGGAAACAATTTACTATAACTCCCCACATGATCCTGAGATGTTTGACACCTGTTATATCACTCAGGCATTATAGACAAAAAAGTTGATTTCTCAGTGAACACAGTGCTTTAGCATTGAATGAAGTACACATTTTAATTTTACTCAAAGGTACTGACTGCAAACACTATGAAAACATCTTAATTGAACTCCCCACATGATCCTGAGATGTTTGGCACCTGTTATGTCACTCAGGTATTCAAAACAAAAAAGTTATTTTCTCAGTGAATGAAGGCTTTGCACTAAAAGAATATACTTCAATTTTACTCTAAAGTACTGCATGCAAACCTTATGGAAACATCATAATATCATTCCCCACATGATCCTGAGAAGTTTGACACCAGTTATATCACTCAGGTATTCAAGACAAAAAAGTTGATTTCTCAAAGCATACAGTCGTTTAGCATTGAATGAAGTATACATTTTAATTTTACTCAAAGGTACTTACTGCAAACACTATGGAAACTTGTTAATAGGACTCCCCACATGATCCTGAGATGTTTGGCACCTGTTACATCACTCAGGTATTCAAGACAAAAAAGTTGATTTCTCAAAGCATACAGTCCTTTAGCATTGAAAGAAGTACACATCTCAATTTTACTCAAAGGTACTGACTGGAAACCTTATGCAAACAACTGAATATAACTCACCACATGATCTTGGGATGTTTGAAACCTACTATATCACTCAGGTATTCAAGGCAAAAAAGTTGATTTCTCAGTGAAAGCAGTGTTTTGGCACTACAAGTATATACTCCCATTTTACTCTAAAGTACTGAATGCAAACCTTATGGAAACAATTTACTATAACTCCCCACATGATCCTGAGATGTTTGACACCTGTTATATCACTCAGGTATTCAAAGCAAAAAAGTTGATTTCTCAGTGAACACAGTGCTTTAGCAATGAAAGAAGTATAGATTTCAATTTTACTCAAAGGTACTGACTGCAAACGTTCTGGAAACAACTGAATATATCTCCCCACATGATCCTGAGATGTTTGGCACCTGTTCTGTCACTCAGGTATTCAAAACAAAAAAGTTATTTTCTCAGTGAATGCAGTTGTTTGCACTAAAAGTATATACTTTAATTTTACTCTAAAGTACTGAATGCAAACGTTATGGAAACATCATAATATCATTCCCCACATGATCCTGAGAAGTTTGACACCAGTTATATCACTCAGGTATTCAAGACAAAAAAGTTGATTTCTCAAACCATACAGTGCTTTAGAACTGAATGAAGTATACATTTCAATTTTACTCAAAGGTACTGACTGCAAACCTTATGCAAACATGTGAATATAACTCCCCACATAATCCTGGAATGTTTGACATTTCTTATATCACTCAGGTATACAAGACAAAAAAGTTGATTTCTCAGTGCAAGCAGTGCTTTGGAACTAAAAGTATATACTTCAATTTTACTCAAAGGCACTGACTGAAAACCTAATGAAAAAATGTGCATATAACTCCCCACATAATCCTGGAATGTTTAACATTTCTTATATCACTCAGGTATTCGAGACAAAAAAGTTGATTTCTCAGTGAAAGCAGTGCTTTGGAACTAAAAGCATATACTTCAATTTTACTCTAAAGTATTGAATGCAAACCTTATGGAAACATCTTAATATAACTCCTCACATCATCCTGAGATGTATTGCACCTTTTATATCACTCAGGCATTATAGACAAAAAAGTTGATTTCTCAGTGCACACAGTGCTTTAGCAAAGAAGAAGTATACATTTCAATTTTACTGAAAGGTACTGACTGCAAACCTTATGGAAACATTTTACTATAACTCCCCACATGATCCTGAGATGTTTTACACCTGTTATATCACTCAGGCATTCAAGACAAAAAAGTTGATTTCTCAGTGCACACAGTGCTTTAGCAATGAAAGTAGTATACATTTCAATTTTACTCAAAGGTACTGACTGCAAACCTTATGGAAGCATCTGAATATATCTCCCCACATGATCTTGGGATGTTTGACACCTGTTATATCACTCAGGTATTCAAAACAAAAAAGTTGATTTCTCAAACCATACAGTGCTTTAGAACTGAATGAAGTATACATTTCAATTTTACTCAAAGGTACTGACTGCAAACCTTATGCAAACATGTGAATATAACTCCCCACATAATCCTGGAATGTTTGACATTTCTTATATCACTCAGGTATACAAGACAAAAAAGTCGATTTCTCAGTGCAAGCAGTGCTTTGGAACTAAAAGTATATACTTCAATTTTACTCAAAGGTACTGACTGAAAACCTAATGCAAACATGTGCATATAACTCCCCACATAATCCTGGAATGTTTGACATTTCTTATATCACTCAGGTATTCAAGACATAAAAGTTGATTTCTCAGTGAAAGCAGTGCTTTGGAACTAAAAGCATATACTTCAATTTTACTCTAAAGTATTGAATGCAAACCTTATGGAAACATCTTAATATAACTCCTCACATCTTCCTGAGATGTATGGCACCTTTTATATCACTCCGGCATTATAGACAAAAAATGTTGATTTCTCAAAGCATACAATCCTTTAGCATTGAAAGAAGTACACATCTCAATTTTACTCAAAGGTACTGACTGGAAACCTTATGCAAACAACTGAATATAACTCCCCACATGATCTTGGGATGTTTGAAACCTACTATATCACTCAGGTATTCAAGGCAAAAAAGTTGATATCTAAGTGAATGCAGTGCTTTGGCACGAAAAGTATATACTTCCATTTTACTCTAAAGTATTGAATGCAAACCTTATGGAAACAATTTACTATAACTCCCCACATGATCCTGAGATGTTTGACACCTGTTATATCACTCAGGCATTATAGACAAAAAAGTTGATTTCTCAGTGAACACAGTGCTTTAGCATTGAATGAAGTATACATTTTAATTTTACTCAAAGGTACTGACTGCAAACACTATGAAAACATCTTAATTGAACTCCCCACATGATCCTGAGATGTTTGGCACCTGTTATGTCACTCAGGTATTCAAAACAAAAAAGTTATTTTCTCAGTGAATGCAGGCTTAGCACTAAAAGAATATACTTCAATTTTACTCTAAAGTACTGCATGCAAACCTTATGGAAACATCATAATATCATTCCCCACATGATCCTGAGAAGTTTGACACCAGTTATATCACTCAGGTATTCAAGACAAAAAAGTTGATTTCTCAAAGCATAATGTCGTTTAGCATTGAATGAAGTATACATTTGAATTTTACTCAAAGGTACTTACTGCAAACACTATGGAAACTTCTCAATAGGACTCCCCACATGATCCTGAGATGTTTGGCACCTGTTACATCACTCAGGTATTCAAGACAAAAAAGTTGATTTCTCAAAGCATACAGTCCTTTAGCATTGAAAGAAGTACACATCTCAATTTTACTCAAAGCTACTGACTGGAAACCTTATGCAAAGAACTGAATATAACTCCCCACATGATCTTGGGATGTTTGAAACCTACTATATCACTCAGGTATTCAAGGCAAAAAAGTTGATATCTAAGTGAATGCAGTGCTTTGGCACTAAAAGAATATACTTCCATTTTACTCTAAAGTACTGCATGCAAACCTTATGGAAACATCATAATATCATTCCCCACATGATCCTGAGAAGTTTGACACCAGTTATATCACTCAGGTATTCAAGACAAAAAAGTTGATTTCTCAAACCATACAGTGCTTTAGAACTGAATGAAGTATACATTTCAATTTTACTCAAAGGTACTGACTGCAAACCTTATGCAAACATGTGAATATAACTCCCCACATAATCCTGGAATGTTTGACATTTCTTATATCACTCAGGTATTCAAGACAAAAAAGTTGATTTCTCAGTGAAAGCAGTGCTTTGGAACTAAAAGCATATACTTCAATTTTACTCTAAAGTATTGAATGCAAACCTTATGGAAACATCTTAATATAACTCCTCACATCATCCTGAGATGTATTGCACCTTTTATATCACTCAGGCATTATAGACAAAAAAGTTGATTTCTCAGTGCACACAGTGCTTTAGCAAAGAAGAAGTATACATTTCAATTTTACTGAAAGGTACTGACTGCAAACCTTATGGAAACATTTTACTATAACTCCCCACATGATCCTGAGATGTTTTACACCTGTTATATCACTCAGGCATTCAAGACAAAAAAGTTGATTTCTCAGTGCACACAGTGCTTTAGCAATGAAAGTAGTATACATTTCAATTTTACTCAAAGGTACTGACTGCAAACCTTATGGAAGCATCTGAATATATCTCCCCACATGATCTTGGGATGTTTGACACCTGTTATATCACTCAGGTATTCAAAACAAAATAGTTGATTTCTCAAACCATACAGTGCTTTAGAACTGAATGAAGTATTCATTTCAATTTTACTCAAAGGTACTGACTGCAAACCTTATGCAAACATGTGAATATAACTCCCCACATAATCCTGGAATGTTTGACATTTCTTATATCACTCAGGTATACAAGACAAAAAAGTCGATTTCTCAGTGCAAGCAGTGCTTTGGAACTAAAAGTATATACTTCAATTTTACTCAAAGGTACTGACTGAAAACCTAATGCAAACATGTGCATATAACTCCCCACATAATCCTGGAATGTTTGACATTTCTTATATCACTCAGGTATTCAAGACAAAAAAGTTGATTTCTCAGTGAAAGCAGTGCTTTGGAACTAAAAGCATATACTTCAATTTTACTCTAAAGTATTGAATGCAAACCTTATGGAAACATCTTAATATAACTCCTCACATCTTCCTGAGATGTATGGCACCTTTTATATCACTCCGGCATTATAGACAAAAAAGTTGATTTCTGAAAGCATACAATCCTTTAGCATTGAAAGAAGTACACATCTCAATTTTACTCAAAGGTACTGACTGGAAACCTTATGCAAACAACTGAATATAACTCCCCACATGATCTTGGGATGTTTGAAACCTACTATATCACTCAGGTATTCAAGGCAAAAAAGTTGATTTCTAAGTGAATGCAGTGCTTTGGCACTAAAAGTATATACTTCCATTTTACTCTAAAGTACTGAATGCAAACCTTATGGAAACAATTTACTATAACTCCCCACATGATCCTGAGATGTTTGACACCTGTTATATCACTCAGGCATTATAGACAAAAAAGTTGATTTCTCAGTGAACACAGTGCTTTAGCATTGAATGAAGTACACATTTTAATTTTACTCAAAGGTACTGACTGCAAACACTATGAAAACATCTTAATTGAACTCCCCACATGATCCTGAGATGTTTGGCACCTGTTATGTCACTCAGGTATTCAAAACAAAAAAGTTATTTTCTCAGTGAATGAAGGCTTTGCACTAAAAGAATATACTTCAATTTTACTCTAAAGTACTGCATGCAAACCTTATGGAAACATCATAATATCATTCCCCACATGATCCTGAGAAGTTTGACACCAGTTATATCACTCAGGTATTCAAGACAAAAAAGTTGATTTCTCAAAGCATACAGTCGTTTAGCATTGAATGAAGTATACATTTTCATTTTACTCAAAGGTACTTACTGCAAACACTATGGAAACTTGTTAATAGGACTCCCCACATGATCCTGAGATGTTTGGCACCTGTTACATCACTCAGGTATTCAAGACAAAAAAGTTGATTTCTCAAAGCATACAGTCCTTTAGCATTGAAAGAAGTACACATCTCAATTTTACTCAAAGGTACTGACTGGAAACCTTATGCAAACAACTGAATATAACTCACCACATGATCTTGGGATGTTTGAAACCTACTATATCACTCAGGTATTCAAGGCAAAAAAGTTGATTTCTCAGTGAAAGCAGTGTTTTGGCACTACAAGTATATACTCCCATTTTACTCTAAAGTACTGAATGCAAACCTTATGGAAACAATTTACTATAACTCCCCACATGATCCTGAGATGTTTGACACCTGTTATATCACTCAGGTATTCAAAGCAAAAAAGTTGATTTCTCAGTGAACACAGTGCTTTAGCAATGAAAGAAGTATAGATTTCAATTTTACTCAAAGGTACTGACTGCAAACGTTCTGGAAACATCTGAATATATCTCCCCACATGATCCTGAGATGTTTGGCACCTGTTCTGTCACTCAGGTATTCAAAACAAAAAAGTTATTTTCTCAGTGAATGCAGTTGTTTGCACTAAAAGTATATACTTTAATTTTACTCTAAAGTACTGAATGCAAACGTTATGGAAACATCATAATATCATTCCCCACATGATCCTGAGAAGTTTGACACCAGTTATATCACTCAGGTATTCAAGACAAAAAAGTTGATTTCTCAAACCATACAGTGCTTTAGAACTGAATGAAGTATACATTTCAATTTTACTCAAAGGTACTGACTGCAAACCTTATGCAAACATGTGAATATAACTCCCCACATAATCCTGGAATGTTTGACATTTCTTATATCACTCAGGTATACAAGACAAAAAAGTTGATTTCTCAGTGCAAGCAGTGCTTTGGAACTAAAAGTATATACTTCAATTTTACTCAAAGGCACTGACTGAAAACCTAATGAAAAAATGTGCATATAACTCCCCACATAATCCTGGAATGTTTAACATTTCTTATATCACTCAGGTATTCAAGACAAAAAAGTTGATTTCTCAGTGAAAGCAGTGCTTTGGAGCTAAAAGCATATACTTCACTTTTACTCTAAAGTATTGAATGCAAACCTTATGGAAACATCTTAATATAACTCCTCACATCATCCTGAGATGTATTGCACCTTTTATATCACTGAGGCATTATAGACAAAAAAGTTGATTTCTCAGTGCACACAGTGCTTTAGCAGAGAAGAAGTATACATTTCAATTTTACTGAAAGGTACTGACTGCAAACCTTATGGAAACATTTTACTATAACTCCCCACATGATCCTGAGATGTTTTACACCTGTTATATCACTCAGGCATTCAAGACAAAAAAGTTGATTTCTCAGTGCACACAGTGCTATAGCAATGAAAGTAGTATACATTTCAATTTTACTCAAAGGTACTGACTGCAAACCTTATGGAAGCATCTGAATATATCTCCCCACATGATCTTGGGATGTTTGACACCTGTTATATCACTCAGGTATTCAAGACAAAAAAGTTGATTTCTCAAACCATACAGTGCTTCAGAACTGAATGAAGTATACATTTCAATTTTACTCAAAGGTACTGACTGCAAACCTTATGCAAACATGTGAATATAACTCCCCACATAATCCTGGAATGTTTGACATTTCTTATATCACTCAGGTATACAAGACAAAAAAGTTGATTTCTCAGTGCAAGCAGTGCTTTGGAACTAAAAGTATATACTTCAATTTTACTCAAAGGCACTGACTGAAAACCTAATGAAAAAATGTGCATATAACTCCCCACATAATCCTGGAATGTTTAACATTTCTTATATCACTCAGGTATTCAAGACAAAAAAGTTGATTTCTCAGTGAAAGCAGTGCTTTGGAACTAAAAGCATATACTTCAATTTTACTCTAAAGTATTGAATGCAAACCTTATGGAAACATCTTAATATAACTCCTCACATCATCCTGAGATGTATTGCACCTTTTATATCACTGAGGCATTATAGACAAAAAAGTTGATTTCTCAGTGCACACAGTGCTTTAGCAAAGAAGAAGTATAGATTTCAATTTTACTGAAAGGTACTGACTGCAAACCTTATGGAAACATTTTACTATAACTCCCCACATGATCCTGAGATGTTTTACACCTGTTATATCACTCAGGCATTCAAGACAAAAAAGTTGATTTCTCAGTGCACACAGTGCTATAGCAATGAAAGTAGTATACATTTCAATTTTACTCAAAGGTACTGACTGCAAACCTTATGGAAGCATCTGAATATATCTCCCCACATGATCTTGGGATGTTTGACACCTGTTATATCACTCAGGTATTCAAGACAAAAAAGTTGATTTCTCAAACCATACAGTGCTTTAGAACTGAATGAAGTATACATTTCAATTTTACTCAAAGGTACTGACTGCAAACCTCATGCAAACATGTGAATATAACTCCCCACATAATCCTGGAATGTTTGACATTTCTTATATCACTCAGGTATACAAGACAAAAAAGTTGATTTCTCAGTGCAAGCAGTGCTTTGGAACTAAAAGTATATACTTCAATTTTACTCAAAGGCACTGACTGAAAACCTAATGAAAAAATGTGCATATAACTCCCCACATAATCCTGGAATGTTTAACATTTCTTATATCACTCAGGTATTCAAGACAAAAAAGTTGATTTCTCAGTGAAAGCAGTGCTTTGGAACTAAAAGCATATACTTCAATTTTACTCTAAAGTATTGAATGCAAACCTTATGGAAACATCTTAATATAACTCCTCACATCATCCTGAGATGTATTGCACCTTTTATATCACTGAGGCATTATAGACAAAAAAGTTGATTTCTCAGTGCACACAGTGCTTTAGCAAAGAAGAAGTATAGATTTCAATTTTACTGAAAGGTACTGACTGCAAACCTTATGGAAACATTTTACTATAACTCCCCACATGATCCTGAGATGTTTTACACCTGTTATATCACTCAGGCATTCAAGACAAAAAAGTTGATTTCTCAGTGCACACAGTGCTTTAGCAATGAAAGTAGTATACATTTCAATTTTACTCAAAGGTACTGACTGCAAACCTTATGGAAGCATCTGAATATATCTCCCCACATGATCTTGGGATGTTTGACACCTGTTATATCACTCAGGTATTCAAAACAAAAAAGTTGATTTCTCAAACCATACAGTGCTTTAGAACTGAATGAAGTATACATTTCAATTTTACACAAAGGTACTGACTGCAAACCTTATGCAAACATGTGAATATAACTCCCCACATAATCCTGGAATGTTTGACATTTCTTATATCACTCAGGTATACAAGACAAAAAAGTCGATTTCTCAGTGCAAGCAGTGCTTTGGAACTAAAAGTATATACTTCAATTTTACTCAAAGGTACTGACTGAAAACCTAATGCAAACATGTGCATATAACTCCCCACATAATCCTGGAATGTTTGACATTTCTTATATCACTCAGGTATTCAAGACATAAAAGTTGATTTCTCAGTGAAAGCAGTGCTTTGGAACTAAAAGCATATACTTCAATTTTACTCTAAAGTATTGAATGCAAACCTTATGGAAACATCTTAATATAACTCCTCACATCTTCCTGAGATGTATGGCACCTTTTATATCACTCCGGCATTATAGACAAAAAATGTTGATTTCTCAAAGCATACAATCCTTTAGCATTGAAAGAAGTACACATCTCAATTTTACTCAAAGGTACTGACTGGAAACCTTATGCAAACAACTGAATATAACTCCCCACATGATCTTGGGATGTTTGAAACCTACTATATCACTCAGGTATTCAAGGCAAAAAAGTTGATATCTAAGTGAATGCAGTGCTTTGGCACGAAAAGTATATACTTCCATTTTACTCTAAAGTATTGAATGCAAACCTTATGGAAACAATTTACTATAACTCCCCACATGATCCTGAGATGTTTGACACCTGTTATATCACTCAGGCATTATAGACAAAAAAGTTGATTTCTCAGTGAACACAGTGCTTTAGCATTGAATGAAGTATACATTTTAATTTTACTCAAAGGTACTGACTGCAAACACTATGAAAACATCTTAATTGAACTCCCCACATGATCCTGAGATGTTTGGCACCTGTTATGTCACTCAGGTATTCAAAACAAAAAAGTTATTTTCTCAGTGAATGCAGGCTTAGCACTAAAAGAATATACTTCAATTTTACTCTAAAGTACTGCATGCAAACCTTATGGAAACATCATAATATCATTCCCCACATGATCCTGAGAAGTTTGACACCAGTTATATCACTCAGGTATTCAAGACAAAAAAGTTGATTTCTCAAAGCATAATGTCGTTTAGCATTGAATGAAGTATACATTTGAATTTTACTCAAAGGTACTTACTGCAAACACTATGGAAACTTCTCAATAGGACTCCCCACATGATCCTGAGATGTTTGGCACCTGTTACATCACTCAGGTATTCAAGACAAAACAGTTGATTTCTCAAAGCATACAGTCCTTTAGCATTGAAAGAAGTACACATCTCAATTTTACTCAAAGCTACTGACTGGAAACCTTATGCAAACAACTGAATATAACTCCCCACATGATCTTGGGATGTTTGAAACCTACTATATCACTCAGGTATTCAAGGCAAAAAAGTTGATATCTAAGTGAATGCAGTGCTTTGGCACTAAAAGAATATACTTCCATTTTACTCTAAAGTACTGCATGCAAACCTTATGGAAACATCATAATATCATTCCCCACATGATCCTGAGAAGTTTGACACCAGTTATATCACTCAGGTATTCAAGACAAAAAAGTTGATTTCTCAAACCATACAGTGCTTTAGAACTGAATGAAGTATACATTTCAATTTTACTCAAAGGTACTGACTGCAAACCTTATGCAAACATGTGAATATAACTCCCCACATAATCCTGGAATGTTTGACATTTCTTATATCACTCAGGTATTCAAGACAAAAAAGTTGATTTCTCAGTGAAAGCAGTGCTTTGGAACTAAAAGCATATACTTCAATTTTACTCTAAAGTATTGAATGCAAACCTTATGGAAACATCTTAATATAACTCCTCACATCATCCTGAGATGTATTGCACCTTTTATATCACTCAGGCATTATAGACAAAAAAGTTGATTTCTCAGTGCACACAGTGCTTTAGCAAAGAAGAAGTATACATTTCAATTTTACTGAAAGGTACTGACTGCAAACCTTATGGAAACATTTTACTATAACTCCCCACATGATCCTGAGATGTTTTACACCTGTTATATCACTCAGGCATTCAAGACAAAAAAGTTGATTTCTCAGTGCACACAGTGCTTTAGCAATGAAAGTAGTATACATTTCAATTTTACTCAAAGGTACTGACTGCAAACCTTATGGAAGCATCTGAATATATCTCCCCACATGATCTTGGGATGTTTGACACCTGTTATATCACTCAGGTATTCAAAACAAAAAAGTTGATTTCTCAAACCATACAGTGCTTTAGAACTGAATGAAGTATTCATTTCAATTTTACTCAAAGGTACTGACTGAAAACCTAATGCAAACATGTGCATATAACTCCCCACATAATCCTGGAATGTTTGACATTTCTTATATCACTCAGGTATTCAAGACAAAAAAGTTGATTTCTCAGTGAAAGCAGTGCTTTGGAACTAAAAGCATATACTTCAATTTTACTCTAAAGTATTGAATGCAAACCTTATGGAAACATCTTAATATAACTCCTCACATCTTCCTGAGATGTATGGCACCTTTTATATCACTCCGGCATTATAGACAAAAAAGTTGATTTCTGAAAGCATACAATCCTTTAGCATTGAAAGAAGTACACATCTCAATTTTACTCAAAGGTACTGACTGGAAACCTTATGCAAACAACTGAATATAACTCCCCACATGATCTTGGGATGTTTGAAACCTACTATATCACTCAGGTATTCAAGGCAAAAAAGTTGATTTCTAAGTGAATGCAGTGCTTTGGCACTAAAAGTATATACTTCCATTTTACTCTAAAGTACTGAATGCAAACCTTATGGAAACAATTTACTATAACTCCCCACATGATCCTGAGATGTTTGACACCTGTTATATCACTCAGGCATTATAGACAAAAAAGTTGATTTCTCAGTGCATCCAGTGCTTTAGCATCGAATGAAGTATACATTTTAATTTCACTCAAAGGTACTGACTGCAAACACTATGAAAACATCTTAATAGAACTCTCCACATGATCCTGAGATGTTTGGCACCTGTTATGTCACTCAGGTATTCAAAACAAAAAAGTTATTTTCTCAGTGAATGCAGGCTTTGCACTAAAAGTATATACTTTAATTTTACTCTAAAGTACTGAATGCAAACGTTATGGAAACATCATAATATCATTCCCCACATGATCCTGAGAAGTTTGACACCAGTTATATCACTCAGGTATTCAAGACAAAAAAGTTGATTTCTCAAACCATACAGTGCTTTAGAACTGAATGAAGTATACATTTCAATTTTACTCAAAGGTACTGACTGCAAACCTTATGCAAACATGTGAATATAACTCCCCACATAATCCTGGAATGTTTGACATTTCTTATATCACTCAGGTATACAAGACAAAAAAGTTGATTTCTCAGTGCAAGCAGTGCTTTGGAACTAAAAGTATATACTTCAATTTTACTCAAAGGCACTGACTGAAAACCTAATGCAAAAATGTGCATATAACTCCCCACATAATCCTGGAATGTTTAACATTTCTTATATCACTCAGGTATTCAAGACAAAAAAGTTGATTTCTCAGTGAAAGCAGTGCTTTGGAACTAAAAGCATATACTTCAATTTTACTCTAAAGTATTGAATGCAAACCTTATGGAAACATCTTAATATAACTCCTCACATCATCCTGAGATGTATTGCACCTTTTATATCACTCAGGCATTATAGACAAAAAAGTTGATTTCTCAGTGCACACAGTGCTTTAGCAAAGAAGAAGTATACATTTCAATTTTACTGAAAGGTACTGACTGCAAACCTTATGGAAACATTTTACTATAACTCCCCACATGATCCTGAGATGTTTTACACCTGTTATATCACTCAGGCATTCAAGACAAAAAAGTTGATTTCTCAGTGCATACAGTGCTTTAGCAATGAAAGTAGTATACATTTCAATTTTACTCAAAGGTACTGACTGCAAACCTTATGGAAGCATCTGAATATATCTCCCCACATGATCTTGGGATGTTTGACACCTGTTATATCACTCAGGTATTCAAAACAAAAAAGTTGATTTCTCAAACCATACAGTGCTTTAGAACTGAATGAAGTATACATTTCAATTTTACTCAAAGGTACTGACTGCAAACCTTATGCAAACATGTGAATATAACTCCCCACATAATCCTGGAATGTTTGACATTTCTTATATCACTCAGGTATACAAGACAAAAAAGTCGATTTCTCAGTGCAAGCAGTGCTTTGGAACTAAAAGTATATACTTCAATTTTACTCAAAGGTACTGACTGAAAACCTAATGCAAACATGTGCATATAACTCCCCACATAATCCTGGAATGTTTGACATTTCTTATATCACTCAGGTATTCAAGACAAAAAAGTTGATTTCTCAGTGAAAGCAGTGCTTTGGAACTAAAAGCATATACTTCAATTTTACTCTAAAGTATTGAATGCAAACCTTATGGAAACATCTTAATATAACTCCTCACATCTTCCTGAGATGTATGGCACCTTTTATATCAGTCCGGCATTATAGACTAAAAAGTTGATTTCTCAAAGCATACAATCCTTTAGCATTGAAAGAAGTACACATCTCAATTTTACTCAAAGGTACTGACTGGAAACCTTATGCAAACAACTGGATATAACTCCCCACATGATCTTGGGATGTTTGAAACCTACTATATCACTCAGGTATTCAAGGCAAAAAAGTTGATATCTAAGTGAATGCAGTGCTTGGCACTAAAAGTATATACTTCCATTTTACTCTAAAGTACTGAATGCAAACCTTATGGAAACAATTTACTATAACTCCCCACATGATCCTGAGATGTTTGACACCTGTTATATCACTCAGGCATTATAGACAAAAAAGTTGATTTCTCAGTGCACACAGTGCTTTAGCATTGAATGAAGTATACATTTTAATTTTACTCAAAGGTACTGACTGCAAACACTATGAAAACATCTTAATTGAACTCCCCACATGATCCTGAGATGTTTGGCACCTGTTATGTCACTCAGGTATTCAAAACAAAAAAGTTATTTTCTCAGTGAATGCAGGCTTTGCACTAAAAGAATATACTTCAATTTTACTCTAAAGTACTGCATGCAAACCTTATGGAAACATCATAATATCATTCCCCACATGATCCTGAGAAGTTTGACACCAGTTATATCACTCAGGTATTTAAGACAAAAAAGTTGATTTCTCAAAGCATACAGTCGTTTAGCATTGAATGAAGTATACATTTGAATTTTACTCAAAGGTACTTACTGCAAACACTATGGAAACTTCTTAATAGGACTCCCCACATGATCCTGAGATGTTTGGCACCTGTTACATCACTCAGGTATTCAAGACAAAAAAGTTGATTTCTCAAAGCATACAGTCCTTTAGCATTGAAAGAAGTACACATCTCAATTTTACTCAAAGGTACTGACTGGAAACCTTATGCAAACATCTGAATATAACTCCCCACATGATCTTGGGGTGTTTGAAACCTACTATATCACTCAGGTATTCAAGGCAAAAAAGTTGATATCTAAGTGAATGCAGTGCTTTGGCACTAAAATATATACTTCCATTTTACTCTAAAGTACTGCATGCAAACCTTATGGAAACAATTTACTATAACTCCCCACATGATATTGGGATGTTTGAAACCTGTTATATCACTCAGGTGTTCAAGACAAAAAAGTTGATTGCTCAGTGAAAGCAGTGCTTTGGAACTAAAAGTAGATGTTCAATTTTACTCTAAAGTATTCAATGCAAACCTTATGGAAACATCTTAATATAACACCTCACATCATCCTGAGATGTATGGCAGCTTTTATATCACTCGGGCATTATAGACAAAAAAGTTGATTTCTTAGTGCACACAGTGCTTTAGCAATGAAAGAAGTATACATTTCAATTTTACTCAAAGGTACTGACTGCAAACCTTATGGAAGCATCTGAATACATTTCCCCACATGATGTTGGGATGTTTGACACGTCTTATATCACTCAGGTATACAGGACAAAAAAGTTGATTTCTCAGTGCATCCAGTGCTTTAGCATCGAATGAAGTATACATTTTAATTTCACTCAAAGGTACTGACTGCAAACACTATGAAAACATCTTAATAGAACTCTCCACATGATCCTGAGATGTTTGGCACCTGTTATGTCACTCAGGTATTCAAAACAAAAAAGTTATTTTCTCAGTGAATGCAGGCTTTGCACTAAAAGTATATACTTCAATTTTACTCTAAAGTACTGCATGCAAACCTTATGGAAACATCATAATATCATTCCCCACATGATCCTGAGTAGTTTGACACCAGTTATATCACTCAGGTATTCAAGACAAAAAAGTTGATTTCTCAAAGCATACAGTCGTTTAGCATTGAATGAAGTATACATTTGAATTTTACTCAAAGGTACTTACTGCAAACACTATGGAAACTTCTTAATAGGACTCCCCACATGATCCTGAGATGTTTGGCACCTGTTACATCACTCAGGTATTCAAGACAAAAAAGTTGATTTCTCAAAGCATACAGTCCTTTAGCATTGAAAGAAGTACACATCTCAATTTTACTCAAAGGTACCGACTGGAAACCTTATGCAAACAACTGAATATAACTCCCCACATGATCTTGAGATGTTTGAAACCTACTATATCACTCAGGTATTCAAGGCAAAAAAGTTGATATCTAAGTGAAAGCAGTGTTTTGGCACTACAAGTATATACTTCCATTTTACTGTAAAGTACTGAATGCAAACCTTATGGAAACAATTTACTATAACTCCCCACATGATCCTGAGATGTTTGACACCTGTTATATCACAGGCATTATAGACAAAAAAGTTGATTTCTCAGTGAACACAGTGCTTTAGCAATGAAAGAAGTATAGATTTCAATTTTACTCAAAGGTACTGACTGCAAACGTTCTGGAAACATCTGAATATATCTCCCCACAAGATCCTGAGATGTTTGGCACCTGTTCTGTCACTCAGGTATTCAAAACAAAAAAGTTATTTTCTCAGTGAATGCAGTTGTTTGCACTAAAAGTATATACTTTAATTTTACTCTAAAGTACTGAATGCAAACGTTATGGAAACATCATAATATCATTCCCCACATGATCCTGAGAAGTTTGACACCAGTTATATCACTCAGGTATTCAAGACAAAAAAGTTGATTTCTCAAACCATACAGTGCTTTAGAACTGAATGAAGTATACATTTCAATTTTACTCAAAGGTACTGACTGCAAACCTTATGCAAACATGTGAATATAACTCCCCACATAATCCTGGAATGTTTGACATTTCTTATATCACTCAGGTATACAAGACAAAAAAGTTGATTTCTCAGTGCAAGCAGTGCTTTGGAACTAAAAGTATATACTTCAATTTTACTCAAAGGCACTGACTGAAAACCTAATGCAAAAATGTGCATATAACTCCCCACATAATCCTGGAATGTTTAACATTTCTTATATCACTCAGGTATTCAAGACAAAAAAGTTGATTTCTCAGTGAAAGCAGTGCTTTGGAACTAAAAGCATATACTTCAATTTTACTCTAAAGTATTGAATGCAAACCTTATGGAAACATCTTAATATAACTCCTCACATCATCCTGAGATGTATTGCACCTTTTATATCACTCAGGCATTATAGACAAAAAAGTTGATTTCTCAGTGCACACAGTGCTTTAGCAAAGAAGAAGTATACATTTCAATTTTACTGAAAGGTACTGACTGCAAACCTTATGGAAACATTTTACTATAACTCCCCACATGATCCTGAGATGTTTTACACCTGTTATATCACTCAGGCATTCAAGACAAAAAAGTTGATTTCTCAGTGCACACAGTGCTTTAGCAATGAAAGTAGTATACATTTCAATTTTACTCAAAGGTACTGACTGCAAACCTTATGGAAGCATCTGAATATATCTCCCCACATGATCTTGGGATGTTTGACACCTGTTATATCACTCAGGTATTCAAAACAAAAAAGTTGATTTCTCAAACCATACAGTGCTTTAGAACTGAATGAAGTATACATTTCAATTTTACTCAAAGGTACTGACTGCAAACCTTATGCAAACATGTGAATATAACTCCCCACATAATCCTGGAATGTTTGACATTTCTTATATCACTCAGGTATACAAGACAAAAAAGTCGATTTCTCAGTGCAAGCAGTGCTTTGGAACTAAAAGTATATACTTCAATTTTACTCAAAGGTACTGACTGAAAACCTAATGCAAACATGTGCATATAACTCCCCACATAATCCTGGAATGTTTGACATTTCTTATATCACTCAGGTATTCAAGACAAAAAAGTTGATTTCTCAGTGAAAGCAGTGCTTTGGAACTAAAAGCATATACTTCAATTTTACTCTAAAGTATTGAATGCAAACCTTATGGAAACATCTTAATATAACTCCTCACATCTTCCTGAGATGTATGGCACCTTTTATATCACTCCGGCATTATAGACAAAAAAGTTGATTTCTCAAAGCATACAATCCTTTAGCATTGAAAGAAGTACACATCTCAATTTTACTCAAAGGTACTGACTGGAAACCTTATGCAAACAACTGAATATAACTCCCCACATGATCTTGGGATGTTTGAAACCTACTATATCACTCAGGTATTCAAGGCAAAAAAGTTGATATCTAAGTGAATGCAGTGCTTTGGCACTAAAAGTATATACTTCCATTTTACTCTAAAGTATTGAATGCAAACCTTATGGAAACAATTTACTATAACTCCCCACATGATCCAGAGATGTTTGACACCTGTTATATCACTCAGGCATTATAGACAAAAAAGTTGATTTCTCAGTGAACACAGTGCTTTAGCATTGAATGAACTATACATTTTAAATTTACTCAAAGGTACTGACTGCAAACACTATGAAAACATCTTAATTGAACTCCCCACATGATCCTGAGATGTTTGGCACCTGTTATGTCACTCAGGTATTCAAAACAAAAAAGTTATTTTCTCAGTGAATGCAGGCTTTGCACTAAAAGAATATACTTCAATTTTACTGTAAAGTACTGCATGCAAACCTTATGGAAACATCATAATATCATTCCCCACATGATCCTGAGAAGTTTGACACCAGTTATATCACTCAGGTATTCAAGACAAAAAAGTTGATTTCTCAAAGCATACAGTCTTTTAGCATTGAATGAAGTATACATTTGAATTTTACTCAAAGGTACTTACTGCAAACACTATGGAAACTTCTCAATAGGACTCCCCACATGATCCTGAGATGTTTGGCACCTGTTACATCACTCAGGTATTCAAGACAAAAAAGTTGATTTCTCAAAGCATACAGTCCTTTAGCATTGAAAGAAGTACACATCTCAATTTTACTCAAAGGTACTGACTGGAAACCTTATGCAAACAACTGAATATAACTCACCACATGATCTTGGGATGTTTGAAACCTACTATATCACTCAGGTATTCAAGGCAAAAAAGTTGATATCTAAGTGAATGCAGTGCTTTGGCACTAAAAGAATATACTTCCATTTTACTCTAAAGTACTGCATGCAAACCTTATGGAAACATCATAATATCATTCCCCACATGATCCTGAGAAGTTTGACACCAGTTATATCACTCAGGTATTCAAGACAAAAAAGTTGATTTCTCAAACCATACAGTGCTTTAGAACTGAATGAAGTATACATTTCAATTTTACTCAAAGGTACTGACTGCAAACCTTATGCAAACATGTGAATATAACTCCCCACATAATCCTGGAATGTTTGACATTTCTTATATCACTCAGGTATTCAAGACAAAAATTTGATTTCTCAGTGAAAGCAGTGCTTTGGAACTAAAAGCATATACTTCAATTTTACTCTAAAGTATTGAATGCAAACCTTATGGAAACATCTTAATATAACTCCTCACATCATCCTGAGATGTATTGCACCTTTTATATCACTCAGGCATTATAGACAAAAAAGTTGATTTCTCAGTGCACACAGTGCTTTAGCAAAGAAGAAGTATACATTTCAATTTTACTGAAAGGTACTGACTGCAAACCTTATGGAAACATTTTACTATAACTCCCCACATGATCCTGAGATGTTTTACACCTGTTATATCACTCAGGCATTCAAGACAAAAAAGTTGATTTCTCAGTGCACACAGTGCTTTAGCAATGAAAGTAGTATACATTTCAATTTTACTCAAAGGTACTGACTGCAAACCTTATGGAAGCATCTGAATATATCTCCCCACATGATCTTGGGATGTTTGACACCTGTTATATCACTCAGGTATTCAAAACAAAAAAGTTGATTTCTCAAACCATACAGTGCTTTAGAACTGAATGAAGTATTCATTTCAATTTTACTCAAAGGTACTGACTGCAAACCTTATGCAAACATGTGAATATAACTCCCCACATAATCCTGGAATGTTTGACATTTCTTATATCACTCAGGTATACAAGACAAAAAAGTCGATTTCTCAGTGCAAGCAGTGCTTTGGAACTAAAAGTATATACTTCAATTTTACTCAAAGGTACTGACTGAAAACCTAATGCAAACATGTGCATATAACTCCCCACATAATCCTGGAATGTTTGACATTTCTTATATCACTCAGGTATTCAAGACAAAAAAGTTGATTTCTCAGTGAAAGCAGTGCTTTGGAACTAAAAGCATATACTTCAATTTTACTCTGAAGTATTGAATGCAAACCTTATGGAAACATCTTAATATAACTCCTCACATCTTCCTGAGATGTATGGCACCTTTTATATCACTCCGGCATTATAGACAAAAAAGTTGATTTCTCAAAGCATACAATCCTTTAGCATTGAAAGAAGTACACATCTCAATTTTACTCAAAGGTACTGACTGGAATCCTTATGCAAACAACTGAATATAACTCCCCACATGATCTTGGGATGTTTGAAACCTACTATATCACTCAGGTATTCAAGGCAAAAAAGTTGATTTCTAAGTGAATGCAGTGCTTTGGCACTAAAAGTATATACTTCCATTTTACTCTAAAGTACTGAATGCAAACCTTATGGAAACAATTTACTATAACTCCCCACATGATCCTGAGATGTTTGACACCTGTTATATCACTCAGGCATTATAGACAAAAAAGTTGATTTCTCAGTGAACACAGTGCTTTAGCATTGAATGAAGTACACATTTTAATTTTACTCAAAGGTACTGACTGCAAACACTATGAAAACATCTTAATTGAACTCCCCACATGATCCTGAGATGTTTGGCACCTGTTATGTCACTCAGGTATTCAAAACAAAAAAGTTATTTTCTCAGTGAATGAAGGCTTTGCACTAAAAGAATATACTTCAATTTTACTCTAAAGTACTGCATGCAAACCTTATGGAAACAATTTACTATAACTCCCCACATGATATTGGGATGTTTGAAACCTGTTATATCACTCAGGTGTTCAAGACAAAAAAGTTGATTGCTCAGTGAAAGCAGTGCTTTGGAACTAAAAGTAGATGTTCAATTTTACTCTAAAGTATTCAATGCAAACCTTATGGAAACATCTTAATATAACACCTCACATCATCCTGAGATGTATGGCAGCTTTTATATCACTCGGGCATTATAGACAAAAAAGTTGATTTCTTAGTGCACACAGTGCTTTAGCAATGAAAGAAGTATACATTTCAATTTTACTCAAAGGTACTGACTGCAAACCTTATGGAAGCATCTGAATACATTTCCCCACATGATGTTGGGATGTTTGACACGTCTTATATCACTCAGGTATACAGGACAAAAAAGTTGATTTCTCAGTGCATCCAGTGCTTTAGCATCGAATGAAGTATACATTTTAATTTCACTCAAAGGTACTGACTGCAAACACTATGAAAACATCTTAATAGAACTCTC
This sequence comes from Mobula birostris, assembly GCF_030028105.1. Lineage (NCBI taxonomy): Eukaryota > Metazoa > Chordata > Chondrichthyes > Myliobatiformes > Myliobatidae > Mobula > Mobula birostris. The sequence continues at coordinate 80,923 of NW_027274323.1, read as the reverse complement.
CACATGATCCTGAGATGTTTGGCACCTGTTATGTCACTCAGGTATTCAAAACAAAAAAGTTATTTTCTCAGTGAATGCAGGCTTTGCACTAAAAGTATATACTTCAATTTTACTCTAAAGTACTGCATGCAAACGTTATGGAAACATCATAATATCATTCCCCACATGATCCTGAGTAGTTTGACACCAGTTATATCACTCAGGTATTCAAGACAAAAAAGTTGATTTCTCAAAGCATACAGTCGTTTAGCATTGAATGAATTATACATTTGAATTTTACTCAAAGGTACTTACTGCAAACACTATGGAAACTTGTTAATAGGACTCCCCACATGATCCTGAGATGTTTGGCACCTGTTACATCACTCAGGTATTCAAGACAAAAAAGTTGATTTCTCAAAGCATACAGTCCTTTAGCATTGAAAGAAGTACACATCTCAATTTTACTCAAAGGTACTGACTGGAAACCTTATGCAAACAACTGAATATAACTCCCCACATGATCTTGGGATGTTTGAAACCTACGATATCACTCAGGTATTCAAGGCAAAAAAGTTGATATCTAAGTGAAAGCAGTGTTTTGGCACTACAAGTATATACTCCCATTTGACTCTAAAGTACTGAATGCAAACCTTATGGAAACAATTTACTATAACTCCCCACATGATCCTGAGATGTTTGACACCTGTTATATCACTCAGGTATGCAAAGCAAAAAAGTTGATTTCTCAGTGAACACAGTGCTTTAGCAATGAAAGAAGTATAGATTTCAATTTTACTCAAAGGTACTGACTGCAAACGTTCTGGAAACATCTGAATATATCTCCCGACATGATCCTGAGATGTTTGGCACCTGTTCTGTCACTCAGGTATTCAAAACAAAAAAGTTATTTTCTCAGTGAATGCAGTTGTTTGCACTAAAAGTATATACTTTAATTTTACTCTAAAGTACTGAATGCAAACGTTATGGAAACATCATAATATCATTCCCCACATGATCCTGAGAAGTTTGACACCAGTTATATCACTCAGGTATTCAAGACAAAAAAGTTGATTTCTCAAACCATACAGTGCTTTAGAACTGAATGAAGTATACATTTCAATTTTACTCAAAGGTACTGACTGCAAACCTTATGCAAACATGTGAATATAACTCCCCACATAATCCTGGAATGTTTGACATTTCTTATATCACTCAGGTATACAAGACAAAAAAGTTGATTTCTCAGTGCAAGCAGTGCTTTGGAACTAAAAGTATATACTTCAATTTTACTCAAAGGCACTGACTGAAAACCTAATGAAAAAATGTGCATATAACTCCCCACATAATCCTGGAATGTTTAACATTTCTTATATCACTCAGGTATTCAAGACAAAAAAGTTGATTTCTCAGTGAAAGCAGTGCTTTGGAACTAAAAGCATATACTTCAATTTTACTCTAAAGTATTGAATGCAAACCTTATGGAAACATCTTAATATAACTCCTCACATCATCCTGAGATGTATTGCACCTTTTATATCACTGAGGCATTATAGACAAAAAAGTTGATTTCTCAGTGCGCACAGTGCTTTAGCAAAGAAGAAGTATACATTTCAATTTTACTCAAAGGTACTGACTGCAAACCTTATGCAAACATGTGAATATAACTCCCCACATAATCCTGGAATGTTTGACATTTCTTATATCACTCAGGTATACAAGACAAAAAAGTCGATTTCTCAGTGCAAGCAGTGCTTTGGAACTAAAAGTATATACTTCAATTTTACTCAAAGGTACTGACTGAAAACCTAATGCAAACATGTGCATATAACTCCCCACATAATCCTGGAATGTTTGACATTTCTTATATCACTCAGGTATTCAAGACAAAAAATTTGATTTCTCAGTGAAAGCAGTGCTGTGGAACTAAAAGCATATACTTCAATTTTACTCTAAAGTATTGAATGCAAACCTTATGGAAACATCTTAATATAACTCCTCACATCTTCCTGAGATGTATGGCACCTTTTATATCAGTCCGGCATTATAGACTAAAAAGTTGATTTCTGAAAGCATACAATCCTTTAGCATTGAAAGAAGTACACATCTCAATTTTACTCAAAGGTACTGACTGGAAACCTTATGCAAACAACTGAATATAACTCCCCACATGATATTGGGATGTTTGAAACCTGTTATATCACTCAGGTGTTCAAGACAAAAAAGTTGATTGCTCAGTGAAAGCAGTGCTTTGGAACTAAAAGTAGATGTTCAATTTTACTCTAAAGTATTCAATGCAAACCTTATGGAAACATCTTAATATAACACCTCACATCATCCTGAGATGTATGGCAGCTTTTATATCACTCGGGCATTATAGACAAAAAAGTTGATTTCTTAGTGCACACAGTGCTTTAGCAATGAAAGAAGTATACATTTCAATTTTACTCAAAGGTACTGACTGCAAACCTTATGGAAGCATCTGAATACATTTCCCCACATGATGTTGGGATGTTTGACACGTCTTATATCACTCAGGTATACAGGACAAAAAAGTTGATTTCTCAGTGCATCCAGTGCTTTAGCATCGAATGAAGTATACATTTTAATTTCACTCAAAGGTACTGACTGCAAACACTATGAAAACATCTTAATAGAACTCTCCACATGATCCTGAGATGTTTGGCACCTGTTATGTCACTCAGGTATTCAAAACAAAAAAGTTATTTTCTCAGTGAATGCAGGCTTTGCACTAAAAGTATATACTTCAATTTTACTCTAAAGTACTGCATGCAAACGTTATGGAAACATCATAATATCATTCCCCACATGATCCTGAGTAGTTTGACACCAGTTATATCACTCAGGTATTCAAGACAAAAAAGTTGATTTCTCAAAGCATACAGTCGTTTAGCATTGAATGAATTATACATTTGAATTTTACTCAAAGGTACTTACTGCAAACACTATGGAAACTTGTTAATAGGACTCCCCACATGATCCTGAGATGTTTGGCACCTGTTACATCACTCAGGTATTCAAGACAAAAAAGTTGATTTCTCAAAGCATACAGTCCTTTAGCATTGAAAGAAGTACACATCTCAATTTTACTCAAAGGTACTGACTGGAAACCTTATGCAAACAACTGAATATAACTCCCCACATGATCTTGGGATGTTTGAAACCTACGATATCACTCAGGTATTCAAGGCAAAAAAGTTGATATCTAAGTGAAAGCAGTGTTTTGGCACTACAAGTATATACTCCCATTTGACTCTAAAGTACTGAATGCAAACCTTATGGAAACAATTTACTATAACTCCCCACATGATCCTGAGATGTTTGACACCTGTTATATCACTCAGGTATGCAAAGCAAAAAAGTTGATTTCTCAGTGAACACAGTGCTTTAGCAATGAAAGAAGTATAGATTTCAATTTTACTCAAAGGTACTGACTGCAAACGTTCTGGAAACATCTGAATATATCTCCCGACATGATCCTGAGATGTTTGGCACCTGTTCTGTCACTCAGGTATTCAAAACAAAAAAGTTATTTTCTCAGTGAATGCAGTTGTTTGCACTAAAAGTATATACTTTAATTTTACTCTAAAGTACTGAATGCAAACGTTATGGAAACATCATAATATCATTCCCCACATGATCCTGAGAAGTTTGACACCAGTTATATCACTCAGGTATTCAAGACAAAAAAGTTGATTTCTCAAACCATACAGTGCTTTAGAACTGAATGAAGTATACATTTCAATTTTACTCAAAGGTACTGACTGCAAACCTTATGCAAACATGTGAATATAACTCCCCACATAATCCTGGAATGTTTGACATTTCTTATATCACTCAGGTATACAAGACAAAAAAGTTGATTTCTCAGTGCAAGCAGTGCTTTGGAACTAAAAGTATATACTTCAATTTTACTCAAAGGCACTGACTGAAAACCTAATGAAAAAATGTGCATATAACTCCCCACATAATCCTGGAATGTTTAACATTTCTTATATCACTCAGGTATTCAAGACAAAAAAGTTGATTTCTCAGTGAAAGCAGTGCTTTGGAACTAAAAGCATATACTTCAATTTTACTCTAAAGTATTGAATGCAAACCTTATGGAAACATCTTAATATAACTCCTCACATCATCCTGAGATGTATTGCACCTTTTATATCACTGAGGCATTATAGACAAAAAAGTTGATTTCTCAGTGCGCACAGTGCTTTAGCAAAGAAGAAGTATACATTTCAATTTTACTCAAAGGTACTGACTGCAAACCTTATGCAAACATGTGAATATAACTCCCCACATAATCCTGGAATGTTTGACATTTCTTATATCACTCAGGTATACAAGACAAAAAAGTCGATTTCTCAGTGCAAGCAGTGCTTTGGAACTAAAAGTATATACTTCAATTTTACTCAAAGGTACTGACTGAAAACCTAATGCAAACATGTGCATATAACTCCCCACATAATCCTGGATTGTTTGACATTTCTTATATCACTCAGGTATTCAAGACAAAAAAGTTGATTTCTCAGTGAAAGCAGTGCTGTGGAACTAAAAGCATATACTTCAATTTTACTCTAAAGTATTGAATGCAAACCTTATGGAAACATCTTAATATAACTCCTCACATCTTCCTGAGATGTATGGCACCTTTTATATCACTCCGGCATTATAGACAAAAAAGTTGATTTCTGAAAGCATACAATCCTTTAGCATTGAAAGAAGTACACATCTCAATTTTACTCAAAGGTACTGACTGGAAACCTTATGCAAACAACTGAATATAACTCCCCACATGATCTTGGGATGTTTGAAACCTACTATATCACTCAGGTATTCAAGGCAAAAAAGTTGATTTCTAAGTGAATGCAGTGCTTTGGCACTAAAAGTATATACTTCCATTTTACTCTAAAGTACTGAATGCAAACCTTATGGAAACAATTTACTATAACTCCCCACATGATCCTGAGATGTTTGACACCTGTTATATCACTCAGGTATTCAAGACAAAAAAGTTGATTTCTCAAAGCATACAGTCGTTTAGCATTGAATGAAGTATACATTTTAATTTTACTCAAAGGTACTTACTGCAAACACTATGGAAACTTGTTAATAGGACTCCCCACATGATCCTGAGATGTTTGGCACCTGTTACATCACTCAGGTATTCAAGACAAAAAAGTTGATTTCTCAAAGCATACAGTCCTTTAGCATTGAAAGAAGTACACATCTCAATTTTACTCAAAGGTACTGACTGGAAACCTTATGCAAACAACTGAATATAACTCACCACATGATCTTGGGATGTTTGAAACCTACTATATCACTCAGGTATTCAAGGCAAAAAAGTTGATATCTAAGTGAAAGCAGTGTTTTGGCACTACAAGTATATACTCCCATTTGACTCTAAAGTACTGAATGCAAACCTTATGGAAACAATTTACTATAACTCCCCACATGATCCTGAGATGTTTGACACCTGTTATATCACTCAGGTATTCAAAGCAAAAAAGTTGATTTCTCAGTGAACACAGTGCTTTAGCAATGAAAGAAGTATAGATTTCAATTTTACTCAAAGGTACTGACTGCAAACGTTCTGGAAACATCTGAATATATCTCCCGACATGATCCTGAGATGTTTGGCACCTGTTCTGTCACTCAGGTATTCAAAACAAAAAAGTTATTTTCTCAGTGAATGCAGTTGTTTGCACTAAAAGTATATACTTTAATTTTACTCTAAAGTACTGAATGCAAACGTTATGGAAACATCATAATATCATTCCCCACATGATCCTGAGAAGTTTGACACCAGTTATATCACTCAGGTATTCAAGACAAAAAAGTTGATTTCTCAAACCATACAGTGCTTTAGAACTGAATGAAGTATACATTTCAATTTTACTCAAAGGTACTGACTGCAAACCTTATGCAAACATGTGAATATAACTCCCCACATAATCCTGGAATGTTTGACATTTCTTATATCACTCAGGTATACAAGAAAAAAAAGTCGATTTCTCAGTGCAAGCAGTGCTTTGGAACTAAAAGTATATACTTCAATTTTACTCAAAGGTACTGACTGCAAACCTTATGCAAACATGTGAATATAACTCCCCACATAATCCTGGAATGTTTGACATTTCTTATATCACTCAGGTATACAAGAAAAAAAAGTCGATTTCTCAGTGCAAGCAGTGCTTTGGAACTAAAAGTATATACTTCAATTTTACTCAAAGGTACTGACTGAAAACCTAATGCAAACATGTGCATATAACTCCCCACATAATCCTGGAATGTTTGACATTTCTTATATCACTCAGGTATTCAAGACAAAAAAGTTGATTTCTCAGTGAAAGCAGTGCTTTGGAACTAAAAGCATATACTTCAATTTTACTCTAAAGTATTGAATGCAAACCTTATGGAAACATCTTAATATAACTCCTCACATCTTCCTGAGATGTATGGCACCTTTTATATCACTCCGGCATTATAGACAAAAAAGTTGATTTCTCAAAGCATACAATCCTTTAGCATTGAAAGAAGTACACATCTCAATTTTACTCAAAGGTACTGACTGGAAACCTTATGCAAACAACTGAATATAACTCCCCACATGATCTTGGGATGTTTGAAACCTACTATATCACTCAGGTATTCAAGGCAAAAAAGTTGATATCTAAGTGAATGCAGTGCTTTGGCACTAAAAGTATATACTTCCATTTTACTCTAAAGTATTGAATGCAAACCTTATGGAAACAATTTACTATAACTCCCCACATGATCCTGAGATGTTTGGCACCTGTTATGTCACTCAGGTATTCAAAACAAAAAAGTTATTTTCTCAGTGAATGCAGGCTTTGCACTAAAAGAATATACTTCAATTTTACTCTAAAGTACTGCATGCAAACCTTATGGAAACATCATAATATCATTCCCCACATGATCCTGAGAAGTTTGACACCAGTTATATCACTCAGGTATTCAAGACAAAAAAGTTGATTTCTCAAAGCATACAGTCGTTTAGCATTGAATGAAGTATACATTTGAATTTTACTCAAAGGTACTTACTGCAAACACTATGGAAACTTCTCAATAGGACTCCCCACATGATCCTGAGATGTTTGGCACCTGTTACATCACTCAGGTATTCAAGACAAAAAAGTTGATTTCTCAAAGCATACAGTCCTTTAGCATTGAAAGAAGTACACATCTCAATTTTACTCAAAGGTACTGACTGGAAACCTTATGCAAACAACTGAATATAACTCCCCACATGATCTTGGGATGTTTGAAACCTACTATATCACTCAGGTATTCAAGGCAAAAAAGTTGATATCTAAGTGAATGCAGTGCTTTGGCACTAAAAGAATATACTTCCATTTTACTCTAAAGTACTGCATGCAAACCTTATGGAAACATCATAATATCATTCCCCACATGATCCTGAGAAGTTTGACACCAGTTATATCACTCAGGTATTCAAGACAAAAAAGTTGATTTCTCAAACCATACAGTGCTTTAGAACTGAATGAAGTATACATTTCAATTTTACTCAAAGGTACTGACTGCAAACCTTATGCAAACATGTGAATATAACTCCCCACATAATCCTGGAATGTTTGACATTTCTTATATCACTCAGGTATTCAAGACAAAAAAGTTGATTTCTCAGTGAAAGCAGTGCTTTGGAACTAAAAGCATATACTTCAATTTTACTCTAAAGTATTGAATGCAAACCTTATGGAAACATCTTAATATAACTCCTCACATCATCCTGAGATGTATTGCACCTTTTATATCACTCAGGCATTATAGACAAAAAAGTTGATTTCTCAGTGCACACAGTGCTTTAGCAAAGAAGAAGTATACATTTCAATTTTACTGAAAGGTACTGACTGCAAACCTTATGGAAACATTTTACTATAACTCCCCACATGATCCTGAGATGTTTTACACCTGTTATATCACTCAGGCATTCAAGACAAAAAAGTTGATTTCTCAGTGCACACAGTGCTTTAGCAATGAAAGTAGTATACATTTCAATTTTACTCAAAGGTACTGACTGCAAACCTTATGGAAGCATCTGAATATATCTCCCCACATGATCTTGGGATGTTTGACACCTGTTATATCACTCAGGTATTCAAAACAAAAAAGTTGATTTCTCAAACCATACAGTGCTTTAGAACTGAATGAAGTATTCATTTCAATTTTACTCAAAGGTACTGACTGAAAACCTAATGCAAACATGTGCATATAACTCCCCACATAATCCTGGAATGTTTGACATTTCTTATATCACTCAGGTATTCAAGACAAAAAAGTTGATTTCTCAGTGAAAGCAGTGCTTTGGAACTAAAAGCATATACTTCAATTTTACTCTAAAGTATTGAATGCAAACCTTATGGAAACATCTTAATATAACTCCTCACATCTTCCTGAGATGTATGGCACCTTTTATATCACTCCGGCATTATAGACAAAAAAGTTGATTTCTGAAAGCATTCAGTCGTTTAGCATTGAATGAAGTATACATTTTAATTTTACTCAAAGGTACTTACTGCAAACACTATGGAAACTTGTTAATAGGACTCCCCACATGATCCTGAGATGTTTGGCACCTGTTACATCACTCAGGTATTCAAGACAAAAAAGTTGATTTCTCAAAGCATACAGTCCTTTCGCATTGAAAGAAGTACACATCTCAATTTTACTCAAAGGTACTGACTGGAAACCTTATGCAAACAACTGAATATAACTCACCACATGATCTTGGGATGTTTGAAACCTACTATATCACTCAGGTATTCAAGGCAAAAAAGTTGATATCTAAGTGAAAGCAGTGTTTTGGCACTACAAGTATATACTCCCATTTTACTCTAAAGTACTGAATGCAAACCTTATGGAAACAATTTACTATAACTCCCCACATGATCCTGAGATGTTTGACACCTGTTATATCACTCAGGTATTCAAAGCAAAAAAGTTGATTTCTCAGTGAACACAGTGCTTTAGCAATGACAGAAGTATAGATTTCAATTTTACTCAAAGGTACTGACTGCAAACGTTCTGGAAACATCTGAATATATCTCCCCACATGATCCTGAGATGTTTGGCACCTGTTCTGTCACTCAGGTATTCAAAACAAAAAAGTTATTTTCTCAGTGAATGCAGTTGTTTGCACTAAAAGTATATACTTTAATTTTACTCTAAAGTACTGAATGCAAACGTTATGGAAACATCATAATATCATTCCCCACATGATCCTGAGAAGTTTGACACCAGTTATATCACTCAGGTATTCAAGACAAAAAAGTTGATTTCTCAAACCATACAGTGCTTTAGAACTGAATGAAGTATACATTTCAATTTTACTCAAAGGTACTGACTGCAAACCTTATGCAAACATGTGAATATAACTCCCCACATAATCCTGGAATGTTTGACATTTCTTATATCACTCAGGTATACAAGACAAAAAAGTTGATTTCTCAGTGCAAGCAGTGCTTTGGAACTAAAAGTATATACTTCAATTTTACTCAAAGGCACTGACTGAAAACCTAATGAAAAAATGTGCATATAACTCCCCACATAATCCTGGAATGTTTAACATTTCTTATATCACTCAGGTATTCAAGACAAAAAAGTTGATTTCTCAGTGAAAGCAGTGCTTTGGAACTAAAAGCATATACTTCAATTTTACTCTAAAGTATTGAATGCAAACCTTATGGAAACATCTTAATATAACTCCTCACATCATCCTGAGATGTATTGCACCTTTTATATCACTCAGGCATTATAGACAAAAAAGTTGATTTCTCAGTGCACACAGTGCTTTAGCAAAGAAGAAGTATACATTTCAATTTCACTGAAAGGTACTGACTGCAAACCTTATGGAAACATTTTACTATAACTCCCCACATGATCCTGAGATGTTTTACACCTGTTATATCACTCAGGCATTCAAAACAAAAAAGTTGATTTCTCAAACCATACAGTGCTTCAGCATTGAATGAAGTATACATTTTAATTTTACTCAAAGGTACTGACTGCAAACACTATGAAAACATCTTAATTGAACTCCCCACATGATCCTGAGATGTTTGGCACCTGTTATGTCACTCAGGTATTCAAAACAAAAAAGTTATTTTCTCAGTGAATGCAGGCTTTGCACTAAAAGAATATACTTCAATTTTACTCTAAAGTACTGCATGCAAACCTTATGGAAACATCATAATATCATTCCCCACATGATCCTGAGAAGTTTGACACCAGTTATATCACTCAGGTATTTAAGACAAAAAAGTTGATTTCTCAAAGCATACAGTCGTTTAGCCTTGAATGAAGTATACATTTGAATTTTACTCAAAGGTACTTACTGCAAACACTATGGAAACTTCTTAATAGGACTCCCCACATGATCCTGAGATGTTTGGCACCTGTTACATCACTCAGGTATTCAAGACAAAAAAGTTGATTTCTCAAAGCATACAGTCCTTTAGCATTGAAAGAAGTACACATCTCAATTTTACTCAAAGGTACTGACTGGAAACCTTATGCAAACAACTGAATATAACTCCCCACATGATCTTGGGGTGTTTGAAACCTACTATATCACTCAGGTATTCAAGGCAAAAAAGTTGATATCTAAGTGAATGCAGTGCTTTGGCACTAAAATATATACTTCCATTTTACTCTAAAGTACTGCATGCAAACCTTATGGAAACAATTTACTATAACTCCCCACATGATATTGGGATGTTTGAAACCTGTTATATCACTCAGGTGTTCAAGACAAAAAAGTTGATTGCTCAGTGAAAGCAGTGCTTTGGAACTAAAAGTAGATGTTCAATTTTACTCTAAAGTATTCAATGCAAACCTTATGGAAACATCTTAATATAACACCTCACATCATCCTGAGATGTATGGCAGCTTTTATATCACTCGGGCATTATAGACAAAAAAGTTGATTTCTTAGTGCACACAGTGCTTTAGCAATGAAAGAAGTATACATTTCAATTTTACTCAAAGGTACTGACTGCAAACCTTATGGAAGCATCTGAATACATTTCCCCACATGATGTTGGGATGTTTGACACGTCTTATATCACTCAGGTATACAGGACAAAAAAGTTGATTTCTCAGTGCATCCAGTGCTTTAGCATCGAATGAAGTATACATTTTAATTTCACTCAAAGGTACTGACTGCAAACGTTCTGGAAACATCTGAATATATCTCCCCACAAGATCCTGAGATGTTTGGCACCTGTTCTGTCACTCAGGTATTCAAAACAAAAAAGTTATTTTCTCAGTGAATGCAGTTGTTTGCACTGAAAGTATATACTTTAATTTTACTCTAAAGTACTGAATGCAAACGTTATGGAAACATCATAATATCATTCCCCACATGATCCTGAGAAGTTTGACACCAGTTATATCACTCAGGTATTCAAGACAAAAAAGTTGATTTCTCAAACCATACAGTGCTTTAGAACTGAATGAAGTATACATTTCAATTTTACTCAAAGGTACTGACTGCAAACCTTATGCAAACATGTGAATATAACTCCCCACATGATCCTGAGATGTTTGGCACCTGTTATGTCACTCAGGTATTCAAAACAAAAAAGTTATTTTCTCAGTGAATGCAGGCTTAGCACTAAAAGAATATACTTCAATTTTACTCTAAAGTACTACATGCAAACCTTATGGAAACATCATAATATCATTCCCCACATGATCCTGAGAAGTTTGACACCAGTTATATCACTCAGGTATTCAAGACAAAAAAGTTGATTTCTCAAACCATACAGTGCTTTAGAACTGAATGAAGTATACATTTCAATTTTACTCAAAGGTACTGACTGCAAACCTTATGCAAACATGTGAATATAACTCCCCACATAATCCTGGAATGTTTGACATTTCTTATATCACTCAGGTATTCAAGACAAAAAAGTTGATTTCTCAGTGAAAGCAGTGCTTTGGAACTAAAAGCATATGCTTCAATTTTACTCTAAAGTATTGAATGCAAACCTTATGGAAACATCTTAATATAACTCCTCACATCATCCTGAGATGTATTGCACCTTTTATATCACTCAGGCATTATAGACAAAAAAGTTGATTTCTCAGTGCACACAGTGCTTTAGCAAAGAAGAAGTATACATTTCAATTTTACTGAAAGGTACTGACTGCAAACCTTATGGAAACATTTTACTATAACTCCCCACATGATCCTGAGATGTTTTACACCTGTTATATCACTCAGGCATTCAAGACAAAAAAGTTGATTTCTCAGTGCACACAGTGCTTTAGCAATGAAAGTAGTATACATTTCAATTTTACTCAAAGGTACTGACTGCAAACCTTATGGAAGCATCTGAATATATCTCCCCACATGATCTTGGGATGTTTGACACCTGTTATATCACTCAGGTATTCAAAACAAAAAAGTTGATTTCTCAAACCATACAGTGCTTTAGAACTGAATGAAGTATTCATTTCAATTTTACTCAAAGGTACTGACTGCAAACCTTATGCAAACATGTGAATATAACTCCCCACATAATCCTGGAATGTTTGACATTTCTTATATCACTCAGGTATACAAGACAAAAAAGTCGATTTCTCAGTGCAAGCAGTGCTTTGGAACTAAAAGTATATACTTCAATTTTACTCAAAGGTACTGACTGAAAACCTAATGCAAACATGTGCATATAACTCCCCACATAATCCTGGAATGTTTGACATTTCTTATATCACTCAGGTATTCAAGACAAAAAAGTTGATTTCTCAGTGAAAGCAGTGCTTTGGAACTAAAAGCATATACTTCAATTTTACTCTAAAGTATTGAATGCAAACCTTATGGAAACATCTTAATATAACTCCTCACATCTTCCTGAGATGTATGGCACCTTTTATATCACTCCGGCATTATAGACAAAAAAGTTGATTTCTGAAAGCATACAATCCTTTAGCATTGAAAGAAGTACACATCTCAATTTTACTCAAAGGTACTGACTGGAAACCGTATGCAAACAACTGAGTATAACTCCCCACATGATCTTGGGATGTTTGAAACCTACTATATCACTCAGGTATTCAAGGCAAAAAAGTTGATTTCTAAGTGAATGCAGTGCTTTGGCACTAAAAGTATATACTTCCATTTTACTCTAAAGTACTGAATGCCAACCTTATGGAAACAATTTACTATAACTCCCCACATGATCCTGAGATGTTTGACACCTGTTATATCACTCAGGCATTATAGACAAAAAAGTTGATTTCTCAGTGAACACAGTGCTTTAGCATTGAATGAAGTACACATTTTAATTTTACTCAAAGGTACTGACTGCAAACACTATGAAAACATCTTAATTGAACTCCCCACATGATCCTGAGATGTTTGGCACCTGTTATGTCACTCAGGTATTCAAAACAAAAAAGTTATTTTCTCAGTGAATGAAGGCTTTGCACTAAAAGAATATACTTCAATTTTACTCTAAAGTACTGCATGCAAACCTTATGGAAACATCATAATATCATTCCCCACATGATCCTGAGAAGTTTGACACCAGTTATATCACTCAGGTATTCAAGACAAAAAAGTTGATTTCTCAAAGCATACAGTCGTTTAGCATTGAATGAAGTATACATTTTAATTTTACTCAAAGGTACTTACTGCAAACACTATGGAAACTTGTTAATAGGACTCCCCACATGATCCTGAGATGTTTGGCACCTGTTACATCACTCAGGTATTCAAGACAAAAAAGTTGATTTCTCAAAGCATACAGTCCTTTAGCATTGAAAGAAGTACACATCTCAATTTTACTCAAAGGTACTGACTGGAAACCTTATGCAAACAACTGAATATAACTCACCACATGATCTTGGGATGTTTGAAACCTACTATATCACTCAGGTATTCAAGGCAAAAAAGTTGATTTCTCAGTGAAAGCAGTGTTTTGGCACTACAAGTATATACTCCCATTTTACTCTAAAGTACTGAATGCAAACCTTATGGAAACAATTTACTATAACTCCCCACATGATCCTGAGATGTTTGACACCTGTTATATCACTCAGGTATTCAAAGCAAAAAAGTTGATTTCTCAGTGAACACAGTGCTTTAGCAATGACAGAAGTATAGATTTCAATTTTACTCAAAGGTACTGACTGCAAACGTTCTGGAAACATCTGAATATATCTCCCCACATGATCCTGAGATGTTTGGCACCTGTTCTGTCACTCAGGTATTCAAAACAAAAAAGTTATTTTCTCAGTGAATGCAGTTGTTTGCACTAAAAGTATATACTTTAATTTTACTCTAAAGTACTGAATGCAAACGTTATGGAAACATCATAATATCATTCCCCACATGATCCTGAGAAGTTTGACACCAGTTATATCACTCAGGTATTCAAGACAAAAAAGTTGATTTCTCAAACCATACAGTGCTTTAGAACTGAATGAAGTATACATTTCAATTTTACTCAAAGGTACTGACTGCAAACCTTATGCAAACATGTGAATATAACTCCCCACATAATCCTGGAATGTTTGACATTTCTTATATCACTCAGGTATACAAGACAAAAAAGTTGATTTCTCAGTGCAAGCAGTGCTTTGGAACTAAAAGTATATACTTCAATTTTACTCAAAGGCACTGACTGAAAACCTAATGAAAAAATGTGCATATAACTCCCCACATAATCCTGGAATGTTTAACATTTCTTATATCACTCAGGTATTCAAGACAAAAATGTTGATTTCTCAGTGAAAGCAGTGCTTTGGAACTAAAAGCATATACTTCAATTTTACTCTAAAGTATTGAATGCAAACCTTATGGAAACATCTTAATATAACTCCTCACATCATCCTGAGATGTATTGCACCTTTTATATCACTGAGGCATTATAGACAAAAAAGTTGATTTCTCAGTGCACACAGTGCTTTAGCAAAGAAGAAGTATACATTTCAATTTTACTGAAAGGTACTGACTGCAAACCTTATGGAAACATTTTACTATAACTCCCCACATGATCCTGAGATGTTTTACACCTGTTATGTCACTCAGGTATTCAAAACAAAAAAGTTATTTTCTCAGTGAATGCAGGCTTAGCACTAAAAGAATATACTTCAATTTTACTCTAAAGTACTGCATGCAAACCTTATGGAAACATCATAATATCATTCCCCACATGATCCTGAGAAGTTTGACACCAGTTATATCACTCAGGTATTCAAGACAAAAAAGTTGATTTCTCAAAGCATACAGTCGTTTAGCATTGAATGAAGTATACATTTTAATTTTACTCAAAGGTACTTACTGCAAACACTATGGAAACTTGTTAATAGGACTCCCCACATGATCCTGAGATATTTGGCACCTGTTACATCACTCAGGTATTCAAGACAAAAAAGTTGATTTCTCAAAGCATACAGTCCTTTAGCATTGAAAGAAGTACACATCTCAATTTTACTCAAAGGTACTGACTGGAAACCTTATGCAAACAACTGAATATAACTCCCCACATGATCTTGGGATGTTTGAAACCTACTATATCACTCAGGTATTCAAGGCAAAAAAGTTGATATCTAAGTGAATGCAGTGCTTTGGCACTAAAAGAATATACTTCCATTTTACTCTAAAGTACTGCATGCAAACCTTATGGAAACATCATAATATCATTCCCCACATGATCCTGAGAAGTTTGACACCAGTTATATCACTCAGGTATTCAAGACAAAAAAGTTGATTTCTCAAACCATACAGTGCTTTAGAACTGAATGAAGTATACATTTCAATTTTACTCAAAGGTACTGACTGCAAACCTTATGCAAACATGTGAATATAACTCCCCACATAATCCTGGAATGTTTGACATTTCTTATATCACTCAGGTATTCAAGACAAAAAAGTTGATTTCTCAGTGAAAGCAGTGCTTTGGAACTAAAAGCATATACTTCAATTTTACTCTAAAGTATTGAATACAAACCTTATGGAAACATCTTAATATAACTCCTCACATCATCCTGAGATGTATTGCACCTTTTATATCACTCAGGCATTATAGACAAAAAAGTTGATTTCTCAGTGCACACAGTGCTTTAGCAAAGAAGAAGTATACATTTCAATTTTACTGAAAGGTACTGACTGCAAACCTTATGGAAACATTTTACTATAACTCCCCACATGATCCTGAGATGTTTTACACCTGTTATATCACTCAGGCATTCAAGACAAAAAAGTTGATTTCTCAGTGCACACAGTGCTTTAGCAATGAAAGTAGTATACATTTCAATTTTACTCAAAGGTACTGACTGAAAACCTTATGGAAGCATCTGAATATATCTCCCCACATGATCTTGGGATGTTTGACACCTGTTATATCACTCAGGTATTCAAAACAAAAAAGTTGATTTCTCAAACCATACAGTGCTTTAGAACTGAATGAAGTATTCATTTCAATTTTACTCAAAGGTACTGACTGCAAACCTTATGCAAACATGTGAATATAACTCCCCACATAATCCTGGAATGTTTGACATTTCTTATATCACTCAGGTATACAAGACAAAAAAGTCGATTTCTCAGTGCAAGCAGTGCTTTGGAACTAAAAGTATATACTTCAATTTTACTCAAAGGTACTGACTGAAAACCTAATGCAAACATGTGCATATAACTCCCCACATAATCCTGGAATGTTTGACATTTCTTATATCACTCAGGTATTCAAGACAAAAAAGTTGATTTCTCAGTGAAAGCAGTGCTTTGGAACTAAAAGCATATACTTCAATTTTACTCTAAAGTATTGAATGCAAACCTTATGAAAACATCTTAATATAACTCCTCACATCTTCCTGAGATGTATGGCACCTTTTATATCACTCCGGCATTATAGACAAAAAAGTTGATTTCTGAAAGCATACAATCCTTTAGCATTGAAAGAAGTACACATCTCAATTTTACTCAAAGGTACTGACTGGAAACCTTATGCAAACAACTGAATATAACTCCCCACATGATCTTGGGATGTTTGAAGCCTACTATATCACTCAGGTATTCAAGGCAAAAAAGTTGATTTCTAAGTGAATGCAGTGCTTTGGCACTAAAAGTATATACTTCCATTTTACTCTAAAGTACTGAATGCAAACCTTATGGAAACAATTTACTATAACTCCCCACATGATCCTGAGATATTTGACACCTGTTATATCACTCAGGCATTATAGACAAAAAAGTTGATTTCTCAGTGAACACAGTGCTTTAGCATTGAATGAAGTACACATTTTAATTTTACTCAAAGGTACTGACTGCAAACACTATGAAAACATCTTAATTGAACTCCCCACATGATCCTGAGATGTTTGGCACCTGTTATGTCACTCAGGTATTCAAAACAAAAAAGTTATTTTCTCAGTGAATGAAGGCTTTGCACTTAAAGAATATACTTCAATTTTACTCTGAAGTACTGCATGCAAACCTTATGGAAACATCATAATATCATTCCCCACATGATCCTGAGAAGTTTGAAACCAGTTATATCACTCAGGTATTCAAGACAAAAAAGTTGATTTCTCAAAGCATACAGTCGTTTAGCATTGAATGAAGTATACATTTGAATTTTACTCAAAGGTACTTACTGCAAACACTATGGAAACTTCTCAATAGGACTCCCCACATGATCCTGAGATGTTTGGCACCTGTTACATCAGTCAGGTATTCAAGACAAAAAAGTTGATTTCTCAAAGCATACAGTCCTTTAGCATTGAAAGAAGTACACATCTCAATTTTACTCAAAGGTACTGACTGGAAACCTTATGCAAACAACTGAATATAACTCCCCACATGATTTTGGGATGTTTGAAACCTACTATATCACTCAGGTATTCAAGGCAAAAAAGTTGATATCTAAGTGAATGCAGTGCTTTGGCACTAAAATATATACTTCCATTTTACTCTAAAGTACTGCATGCAAACCTTATGGAAACAATTTACTATAACTCCCCACATGATATTGGGATGTTTGAAACCTGTTATATCACTCAGGTGTTCAAGACAAAAAAGTTGATTGCTCAGTGAAAGCAGTGCTTTGGAACTAAAAGTAGATGTTCAATTTTACTCTAAAGTATTCAATGCAAACCTTATGGAAACATCTTAATATAACACCTCACATCATCCTGAGATGTATGGCAGCTTTTATATCACTCGGGCATTATAGACAAAAAAGTTGATTTCTTAGTGCACACAGTGCTTTAGCAATGAAAGAAGTATACATTTCAATTTTACTCAAAGGTACTGACTGCAAACCTTATGGAAGCATCTGAATACATTTCCCCACATGATGTTGGGATGTTTGACACGTCTTATATCACTCAGGTATACAGGACAAAAAAGTTGATTTCTCAGTGCATCCAGTGCTTTAGCATCGAATGAAGTATACATTTTAATTTCACTCAAAGGTACTGACTGCAAACACTATGAAAACATCTTAATAGAACTCTCCACATGATCCTGAGATGTTTGGCACCTGTTATGTCACTCAGGTATTCAAAACAAAAAAGTTATTTTCTCAGTGAATGCAGGCTTTGCACTAAAAGTATATACTTCAATTTTACTCTAAAGTACTGCATGCAAACGTTATGGAAACATCATAATATCATTCCCCACATGATCCTGAGTAGTTTGACACCAGTTATAGCACTCAGGTATTCAAGACAAAAAAGTTGATTTCTCAAAGCATACAGTCGTTTAGCATTGAATGAAGTATACATTTGAATTTTACTCAAAGGTACTTACTGCAAACACTATGGAAACTTCTTAATAGGACTCCCCACATGATCCTGAGATGTTTGGCACCTGTTACATCACTCAGGTATTCAAGACAAAAAAGTTGATTTCTCAAAGCATACAGTCCTTTAGCATTGAAAGAAGTACACATCTCAATTTTACTCAAAGGTACTGACTGGAAACCTTATGCAAACAACTGAATATAACTCCCCACATGATCTTGGGATGTTTGAAACCTACTATATCACTCAGGTATTCAAGGCAAAAAAGTTGATATCTAAGTGAAAGCAGTGTTTTGGCACTACAAGTATATACTCCCATTTGACTCTAAAGTACTGAATGCAAACCTTATGGAAACAATTTACTATAACTCCCCACATGATCCTGAGATGTTTGACACCTGTTATATCACTCAGGTATGCAAAGCAAAAAAGTTGATTTCTCAGTGAACACAGTGCTTTAGCAATGAAAGAAGTATAGATTTCAATTTTACTCAAAGGTACTGACTGCAAACGTTCTGGAAACATCTGAATATATCTCCCGACATGATCCTGAGATGTTTGGCACCTGTTCTGTCACTCAGGTATTCAAAACAAAAAAGTTATTTTCTCAGTGAATGCAGTTGTTTGCACTAAAAGTATATACTTTAATTTTACTCTAAAGTACTGAATGCAAACGTTATGGAAACATCATAATATCATTCCCCACATGATCCTGAGAAGTTTGACACCAGTTATATCACTCAGGTATTCAAGACAAAAAAGTTGATTTCTCAAACCATACAGTGCTTTAGAACTGAATGAAGTATACATTTCAATTTTACTCAAAGGTACTGACTGCAAACCTTATGCAAACATGTGAATATAACTCCCCACATAATCCTGGAATGTTTGACATTTCTTATATCACTCAGGTATACAAGACAAAAAAGTCGATTTCTCAGTGCTAGCAGTGCTTTGGAACTAAAAGTATATACTTCAATTTTACTCAAAGGTACTGACTGAAAACCTAATGCAAACATGTGCATATAACTCCCCACATAATCCTGGAATGTTTGACATTTCTTATATCACTCAGGTATTCAAGACAAAAAAGTTGATTTCTCAGTGAAAGCAGTGCTTTGGAACTAAAAGCATATACTTCAATTTTACTCTAAAGTATTGAATGCAAACCTTATGGAAACATCTTAATATAACTCCTCACATCTTCCTGAGATGTATGGCACCTTTTATATCACTCCGGCATTATAGACAAAAAAGTTTATTTCTGAAAGCATACAATCCTTTAGCATTGAAAGAAGTACACATCTCAATTTTACTCAAAGGTACTGACTTGAAACCTTATGCAAACAACTGAATATAACTCCCCACATGATCTTGGGATGTTTGAAACCTACTATATCACTCAGGTATTCAAGGCAAAAAAGTTGATTTCTAAGTGAATGCAGTGCTTTGGCACTAAAAGTATATACTTCCATTTTACTCCAAAGTACTGAATGCAAACCTTATGGAAACAATTTACTATAACTCCCCACATGATCCTGAGATGTTTGACACCTGTTATATCACTCAGGTATTCAAGACAAAAAAGTTGATTTCTCAAAGCATACAGTCGTTTAGCATTGAATGAAGTATACATTTTAATTTTACTCAAAGGTACTGACTGCAAACGTTCTGGAAACATCTGAATATATCTCCCCACATGATCCTGAGATGTTTGGCACCTGTTCTGTCACTCAGGTATTCAAAACAAAAAAGTTATTTTCTCAGTGAATGCAGTTGTTTGCACTAAAAGTATATACTTTAATTTTACTCTAAAGTACTGAATGCAAACGTTATGGAAACATCATAATATCATTCCCCACATGATCCTGAGAAGTTTGACACCAGTTATATCACTCAGGTATTCAAGACAAAAAAGTTGATTTCTCAAACCATACAGTGCTTTAGAACTGAATGAAGTATTCATTTCAATTTTACTCAAAGGTACTGACTGCAAACCTTATGCAAACATGTGAATATAACTCCCCACATAATCCTGGAATGTTTGACATTTCTTATATCACTCAGGTATACAAGACAAAAAAGTTGATTTCTCAGTGCAAGCAGTGCTTTGGAACTAAAAGTATATACTTCAATTTTACTCAAAGGCACTGACTGAAAACCTAATGCAAAAATGTGCATATAACTCCCCACATAATCCTGGAATGTTTAACATTTCTTATATCACTCAGGTATTCAAGACAAAAAAGTTGATTTCTCAGTGAAAGCAGTGCTTTGGAACTAAAAGCATATACTTCAATTTTACTCTAAAGTATTGAATGCAAACCTTATGGAAACATCTTAATATAACTCCTCACATCATCCTGAGATGTATTGCACCTTTTATATCACTCAGGCATTATAGACAAAAAAGTTGATTTCTCAGTGCACACAGTGCTTTAGCAAAGAAGAAGTATACATTTCAATTTTACTGAAAGGTACTGACTGCAAACCTTATGGAAACATTTTACTATAACTCCCCACATGATCTTGGGATGTTTGACACCTGTTATATCACTCAGGTATTCAAAACAAAAAAGTTGATTTCTCAAACCATACAGTGCTTTAGAACTGAATGAAGTATACATTTCAATTTTACTCAAAGGTACTGACTGCAAACCTTATGCAAACATGTGAATATAACTCCCCACATAATCCTGGAATGTTTGACATTTCTTATATCACTCAGGTATACAAGACAAAAAAGTCGATTTCTCAGTGCAAGCAGTGCTTTGGAACTAAAAGTATATACTTCAATTTTACTCAAAGGTACTGACTGAAAACCTAATGCAAACATGTGCATATAACTCCCCACATAATCCTGGAATGTTTGACATTTCTTATATCACTCAGGTATTCAAGACAAAAAAGTTGATTTCTCAGTGAAAGCAGTGCTTTGGAACTAAAAGCATATACTTCAATTTTACTCTAAAGTATTGAATTCAAACCTTATGGAAACATCTTAATATAACTCCTCACATCTTCCTGAGATGTATGGCACCTTTTATATCACTCCGGCATTATAGACAAAAAAGTTGATTTCTCTAAGCATACAATCCTTTAGCATTGAAAGAAGTACACATCTCAATTTTACTCAAAGGTACTGACTGGAAACCTTATGCAAACAACTGAATATAACTCCCCACATGATCTTGGGATGTTTGAAACCTACTATATCACTCAGGTATTCAAGGCAAAAAAGTTGATTTCTAAGAGAATGCAGTGCTTTGGCACTAAAAGTATATACTTCCATTTTACTCTAAAGTACTGAATGCAAACCTTATGGAAACAATTTACTATAACTCCCCACATGATCCTGAGATGTTTGACACCTGTAATATCACTCAGGCATTATAGACAAAAAAGTTGATTTCTCAGTGAACACAGTGCTTTAGCATTGAATGAAGTACACATTTTAATTTTACTCAAAGGTACTGACTGCAAACACTATGAAAACATCTTAATTGAACTCCCCACATGATCCTGAGATGTTTGGCACCTGTTATGTCACTCAGGTATTCAAAACAAAATAGTTATTTTCTCAGTGAATGCAGGCTTTGCACTAAAAGAATATACTTCAATTTTACTCTAAAGTACTGCATGCAAACCTTATGGAAACATCATAATATCATTCCCCACATGATCCTGAGAAGTTTGACACCAGTTATATCACTCAGGTATTCAAGACAAAAAAGTTGATTTCTCAAAGCATACAGTCGTTTAGCATTGAATGAAGTATACATTTTAATTTTACTCAAAGGTACTTACTGCAAACACTATGGAAACTTGTTAATAGGACTCCCCACATGATCCTGAGATGTTTGGCACCTGTTACATCACTCAGGTATTCAAGACAAAAAAGTTGATTTCTCAAAGCATACAGTCCTTTAGCATTGAAAGAAGTACACATCTCAATTTTACTCAAAGGTACTGACTGGAAACCTTATGCAAACAACTGAATATAACTCCCCACATGATCTTGGGATGTTTGAAACCTACTATATCACTCAGGTATTCAAGGCAAAAAAGTTGATATCTAAGTGAAAGCAGTGTTTTGGCACTACAAGTATATACTCCCATTTTACTCTAAAGTACTGAATGCAAACCTTATGGAAACAATTTACTATAACTCCCCACATGATCCTGAGATGTTTGACACCTGTTATATCACAGGCATTATAGACAAAAAAGTTGATTTCTCAGTGAACACAGTGCTTTAGCAATGAAAGAAGTATAGATTTCAATTTTACTCAAAGGTACTGACTGCAAACGTTCTGGAAACATCTGAATATATCTCCCCACATGATCCTGAGATGTTTGACATTTCTTATATCACTCAGGTATACAAGACAAAAAAGTTGATTTCTCAGTGCAAGCAGTGCTTTGGAACTAAAAGTATATACTTCAATTTTACTCAAAGGCACTGACTGAAAACCTAATGAAAAAATGTGCATATAACTCCCCACATAATCCTGGAATGTTTAACATTTCTTATATCACTCAGGTATTCAAGACAAAAAAGTTGATTTCTCAGTGAAAGCAGTGCTTTGGAACTAAAAGCATATACTTCAATTTTACTCTAAAGTATTGAATGCAAACCTTATGGAAACATCTTAATATAACTCCTCACATCATCCTGAGATGTATTGCACCTTTTATATCACTCAGGCATTATAGACAAAAAAGTTGATTTCTCAGTGCACACAGTGCTTTAGCAAAGAAGAAGTATACATTTCAATTTTACTGAAAGGTACTGACTGCAAACCTTATGGAAACATTTTACTATAACTCCCCACATGATCCTGAGATGTTTTACACCTGTTATATCACTCAGGCATTCAAGACAAAAAAGTTGATTTCTCAGTGCACACAGTGCTTTAGAACTGAATGAAGTATACATTTCAATTTTACTCAAAGGTACTGACTGCAAACCTTATGCAAACAACTGGATATAACTCCCCACATGATCTTGGGATGTTTGAAACCTACTATATCAGTCAGGTATTCAAGGCAAAAAAGTTGATATCTAAGTGAATGCAGTGCTTGGCACTAAAAGTATATACTTCCATTTTACTCTAAAGTACTGAATGCAAACCTTATGGAAACAATTTACTATAACTCCCCACATGATCCTGAGATGTTTGACACCTGTTATATCACTCAGGCATTATAGACAAAAAAGTTGATTTCTCAGTGCACACAGTGCTTTAGCATTGAATGAAGTATACATTTTAATTTTACTCAAAGGTACTGACTGCAAACACTATGAAAACATCTTAATTGAACTCCCCACATGATCCTGAGATGTTTGGCACCTGTTATGTCACTCAGGTATTCAAAACAAAAAAGTTATTTTCTCAGTGAATGCAGGCTTTGCACTAAAAGAATATACTTCAATTTTACTCTAAAGTACTGCATGCAAACCTTATGGAAACATCATAATATCATTCCCCACATGATCCTGAGAAGTTTGACACCAGTTATATCACTCAGGTATTTAAGACAAAAAAGTTGATTTCTCAAAGCATACAGTCGTTTAGCATTGAATGAAGTATACATTTGAATTTTACTCAAAGGTACTTACTGCAAACACTATGGAAACTTCTTAATAGGACTCCCCACATGATCCTGAGATGTTTGGCACCTGTTACATCACTCAGGTATTCAAGACAAAAAAGTTGATTTCTCAAAGCATACAGTCCTTTAGCATTGAAAGAAGTACACATCTCAATTTTACTCAAAGGTACTGACTGGAAACCTTATGCAAACAACTGAATATAACTCCCCACATGATCTTGGGGTGTTTGAAACCTACTATATCACTCAGGTATTCAAGGCAAAAAAGTTGATATCTAAGTGAATGCAGTGCTTTGGCACTAAAATATATACTTCCATTTTACTCTAAAGTACTGCATGCAAACCTTATGGAAACAATTTACTATAACTCCCCACATGATATTGGGATGTTTGAAACCTGTTATATCACTCAGGTGTTCAAGACAAAAAAGTTGATTGCTCAGTGAAAGCAGTGCTTTGGAACTAAAAGTAGATGTTCAATTTTACTCTAAAGTATTCAATGCAAACCTTATGGAAACATCTTAATATAACACCTCACATCATCCTGAGATGTATGGCAGCTTTTATATCACTCGGGCATTATAGACAAAAAAGTTGATTTCTCAGTGCACACAGTGCTTTAGCAAAGAAGAAGTATACATTTCAATTTTACTGAAAGGTACTGACTGCAAACCTTATGGAAACATTTTACTATAACTCCCCACATGATCCTGAGATGTTTTACACCTGTTATATCACTCAGGCATTCAAGACAAAAAAGTTGATTTCTCAGTGCACACAGTGCTTTAGCAATGAAAGTAGTATACATTTCAATTTTACTCAAAGGTACTGACTGCAAACCTTATGGAAGCATCTGAATATATCTCCCCACATGATCTTGGGATGTTTGACACCTGTTATATCACTCAGGTATTCAAAACAAAAAAGTTGATTTCTCAGTGCATCCAGTGCTTTAGCATCGAATGAAGTATACATTTTAATTTCACTCAAAGGTACTGACTGCAAACACTATGAAAACATCTTAATAGAACTCTCCACATGATCCTGAGATGTTTGGCACCTGTTATGTCACTCAGGTATTCAAAACAAAAAAGTTATTTTCTCAGTGAATGCAGGCTTTGCACTAAAAGTATATACTTCAATTTTACTCTAAAGTACTGCATGCAAACGTTATGGAAACATCATAATATCATTCTCCACATGATCCTGAGTAGTTTGACACCATTTATATCACTCAGGTATTCAAGACAAAAAAGTTGATTTCTCAAAGCATACAGTCGTTTAGCATTGAATGAAGTATACATTTGAATTTTACTCAAAGGTACTTACTGCAAACACTATGGAAACTTCTTAATAGGACTCCCCACATGATCCTGAGATGTTTGGCACCTGTTACATCACTCAGGTATTCAAGACAAAAAAGTTGATTTCTCAAAGCATACAGTCCTTTAGCATTGAAAGAAGTACACATCTCAATTTTACTCAAAGGTACCGACTGGAAACCTTATGCAAACAACTGAATATAACTCCCCACATGATCTTGAGATGTTTGAAACCTACTATATCACTCAGGTATTCAAGGCAAAAAAGTTGATATCTAAGTGAAAGCAGTGTTTTGGCACTACAAGTATATACTTCCATTTTACTGTAAAGTACTGAATGCAAACCTTATGGAAACAATTTACTATAACTCCCCACATGATCCTGAGATGTTTGACACCTGTTATGTCACAGGCATTATAGACAAAAAAATTGATTTCTCAGTGAACACTTTGCTTTAGCAATGAAAGAAGTATAGATTTCAATTTTACTCAAAGGTACTGACTGCAAACGTTCTGGAAACATCTGAATATATCTCCCCACAAGATCCTGAGATGTTTGGCACCTGTTCTGTCACTCAGGTATTCAAAACAAAAAAGTTATTTTCTCAGTGAATGCAGTTGTTTGCACTAAAAGTATATACTTTAATTTTACTCTAAAGTACTGAATGCAAACGTTATGGAAACATCATAATATCATTCCCCACATGATCCTGAGAAGTTTGACACCAGTTATATCACTCAGGTATTCAAGACAAAAAAGTTGATTTCTCAAACCATACAGTGCTTTAGAACTGAATGAAGTATTCATTTCAATTTTACTCAAAGGTACTGACTGCAAACCTTATGCAAACATGTGAATATAACTCCCCACATAATCCTGGAATGTTTGACATTTCTTATATCACTCAGGTATACAAGACAAAAAAGTTGATTTCTCAGTGCAAGCAGTGCTTTGGAACTAAAAGTATATACTTCAATTTTACTCAAAGGCACTGACTGAAAACCTAATGCAAAAATGTGCATATAACTCCCCACATAATCCTGGAATGTTTAACATTTCTTATATCACTCAGGTATTCAAGACAAAAAAGTTGATTTCTCAGTGAAAGCAGTGCTTTGGAACTAAAAGCATATACTTCAATTTTACTCTAAAGTATTGAATGCAAACCTTATGGAAACATCTTAATATAACTCCTCACATCATCCTGAGATGTATTGCACCTTTTATATCACTCAGGCATTATAGACAAAAAAGTTGATTTCTCAGTGCACACAGTGCTTTAGCAAAGAAGAAGTATACATTTCAATTTTACTGAAAGGTACTGACTGCAAACCTTATAGAAACATTTTACTATAACTCCCCACATGATCCTGAGATGTTTTACACCTGTTATATCACTCAGGCATTCAAGACAAAAAAGTTGATTTCTCAGTGCACACAGTGCTTTAGCAATGAAAGTAGTATACATTTCAATTTTACTCAAAGGTACTGACTGCAAACCTTATGGAAGCATCTGAATATATCTCCCCACATGATCTTGGGATGTATGACACCTGTTATATCACTCAGGTATTCAAAACAAAAAAGTAGATTTCTCAAACCATACAGTGCTTTAGAACTGAATGAAGTATACATTTCAATTTTACTCAAAGGTACTGACTGCAAACCTTATGCAAACATGTGAATATAACTCCCCACATAATCCTGGAATGTTTGACATTTCTTATATCACTCAGGTATACAAGACAAAAAAGTCGATTTCTCAGTGCAAGCAGTGCTTTGGAACTAAAAGTATATACTTCAATTTTACTCAAAGGTACTGACTGAAAACCTAATGCAAACATGTGCATATAACTCCCCACATAATCCTGGAATGTTTGACATTTCTTATATCACTCAGGTATTCAAGACAAAAAAGTTGATTTCTCAGTGAAAGCAGTGCTTTGGAACTAAAAGCATATACTTCAATTTTACTCTAAAGTATTGAATTCAAACCTTATGGAAACATCTTAATATAACTCCTCACATCTTCCTGAGATGTATGGCACCTTTTATATCACTCCGGCATTATAGACAAAAAAGTTGATTTCTCAAAGCATACAATCCTTTAGCATTGAAAGAAGTACACATCTCAATTTTACTCAAAGGTACTGACTGGAAACCTTATGCAAACAACTGAATATAACTCCCCACATGATCTTGGGATGTTTGAAACCTACTATATCACTCAGGTATTCAAGGCAAAAAAGTTGATTTCTAAGAGAATGCAGTGCTTTGGCACTAAAAGTATATACTTCCATTTTACTCTAAAGTACTGAATGCAAACCTTATGGAAACAATTTACTATAACTCCCCACATGATCCTGAGATGTTTGACACCTGTTATATCACTCAGGCATTATAGACAAAAAAGTTGATTTCTCAGTGAACACAGTGCTTTAGCATTGAATGAAGTACACATTTTAATTTTACTCAAAGGTACTGACTGCAAACACTATGAAAACATCTTAATTGAACTCCCCACATGATCCTGAGATGTTTGACATTTCTTATATCACTCAGGTATACAAGACAAAAAAGTTGATTTCTCAGTGCAAGCAGTGCTTTGGAACTAAAAGTATATACTTCAATTTTACTCAAAGGCACTGACTGAAAACCTAATGAAAAAATGTGCATATAACTCCCCACATAATCCTGGAATGTTTAACATTTCTTATATCACTCAGGTATTCAAGACAAAAAAGTTGATTTCTCAGTGAAAGCAGTGCTTTGGAACTAAAAGCATATACTTCAATTTTACTCTAAAGTATTGAATGCAAACCTTATGGAAACATCTTAATATAACTCCTCACATCATCCTGAGATGTATTGCACCTTTTATATCACTCAGGCATTATAGACAAAAAAGTTGATTTCTCAGTGCACACAGTGCTTTAGCAAAGAAGAAGTATACATTTCAATTTTACTGAAAGGTACTGACTGCAAACCTTATGGAAACATTTTACTATAACTCCCCACATGATCCTGAGATGTTTTACACCTGTTATATCACTCAGGCATTCAAGACAAAAAAGTTGATTTCTCAGTGCACACAGTGCTTTAGCAATGAAAGTAGTATACATTTCAATTTTACTCAAAGGTACTGACTGCAAACCTTATGGAAGCATCTGAATATATCTCCCCACATGATCTTGGGATGTTTGACACCTGTTATATCACTCAGGTATTCAAAACAAAAAAGTTGATTTCTCAAACCATACAGTGCTTTAGAACTGAATGAAGTATACATTTCAATTTTACTCAAAGGTACTGACTGCAAACCTTATGCAAACAACTGGATATAACTCCCCACATGATCTTGGGATGTTTGAAACCTACTATATCAGTCAGGTATTCAAGGCAAAAAAGTTGATATCGAAGTGAATGCAGTGCTTGGCACTAAAAGTATATACTTCCATTTTACTCTAAAGTACTGAATGCAAACCTTATGGAAACAATTTACTATAACTCCCCACATGATCCTGAGATGTTTGACACCTGTTATATCACTCAGGCATTATAGACAAAAAAGTTGATTTCTCAGTGCACACAGTGCTTTAGCATTGAATGAAGTATACATTTTAATTTTACTCAAAGGTACTGACTGCAAACACTATGAAAACATCTTAATTGAACTCCCCACATGATCCTGAGATGTTTGGCACCTGTTATGTCACTCAGGTATTCAAAACAAAAAAGTTATTTTCTCAGTGAATGCAGGCTTTGCACTAAAAGAATATACTTCAATTTTACTCTAAAGTACTGCATGCAAACCTTATGGAAACATCATAATATCATTCCCCACATGATCCTGAGAAGTTTGACACCAGTTATATCACTCAGGTATTTAAGACAAAAAAGTTGATTTCTCAAAGCATACAGTCGTTTAGCATTGAATGAAGTATACATTTGAATTTTACTCAAAGGTACTTACTGCAAACACTATGGAAACTTCTTAATAGGACTCCCCACATGATCCTGAGATGTTTGGCACCTGTTACATCACTCAGGTATTCAAGACAAAAAAGTTGATTTCTCAAAGCATACAGTCCTTTAGCATTGAAAGAAGTACACATCTCAATTTTACTCAAAGGTACTGACTGGAAACCTTATGCAAACAACTGAATATAACTCCCCACATGATCTTGGGGTGTTTGAAACCTACTATATCACTCAGGTATTCAAGGCAAAAAAGTTGATATCTAAGTGAATGCAGTGCTTTGGCACTAAAATATATACTTCCATTTTACTCTAAAGTACTGCATGCAAACCTTATGGAAACAATTTACTATAACTCCCCACATGATATTGGGATGTTTGAAACCTGTTATATCACTCAGGTGTTCAAGACAAAAAAGTTGATTGCTCAGTGAAAGCAGTGCTTTGGAACTAAAAGTAGATGTTCAATTTTACTCTAAAGTATTCAATGCAAACCTTATGGAAACATCTTAATATAACACCTCACATCATCCTGAGATGTATGGCAGCTTTTATATCACTCGGGCATTATAGACAAAAAAGTTGATTTCTCAGTGCACACAGTGCTTTAGCAAAGAAGAAGTATACATTTCAATTTTACTGAAAGGTACTGACTGCAAACCTTATGGAAACATTTTACTATCACTCCCCACATGATCCTGAGATGTTTTACACCTGTTATATCACTCAGGCATTCAAGACAAAAAAGTTGATTTCTCAGTGCACACAGTGCTTTAGCAATGAAAGTAGTATACATTTCAATTTTACTCAAAGGTACTGACTGCAAACCTTATGGAAGCATCTGAATATATCTCCCCACATGATCTTGGGATGTTTGACACCTGTTATATCACTCAGGTATTCAAAACAAAAAAGTTGATTTCTCAGTGCATCCAGTGCTTTAGCATCGAATGAAGTATACATTTTAATTTCACTCAAAGGTACTGACTGCAAACACTATGAAAACATCTTAATAGAACTCTCCACATGATCCTGAGATGTTTGGCACCTGTTATGTCACTCAGGTATTCAAAACAAAAAAGTTATTTTCTCAGTGAATGCAGGCTTTGCACTAAAAGTATATACTTCAATTTTACTCTAAAGTACTGCATGCAAACGTTATGGAAACATCATAATATCATTCCCCACATGATCCTGAGTAGTTTGACACCAGTTATATCACTCAGGTATTCAAGACAAAAAAGTTGATTTCTCAAAGCATACAGTCGTTTAGCATTGAATGAAGTATACATTTGAATTTTACTCAAAGGTACTTACTGCAAACACTATGGAAACTTGTTAATAGGACTCCCCACATGATCCTGAGATGTTTGGCACCTGTTACATCACTCAGGTATTCAAGACAAAAAAGTTGATTTCTCAAAGCATACAGTCCTTTAGCATTGAAAGAAGTACACATCTCAATTTTACTCAAAGGTACCGACTGGAAACCTTATGCAAACAACTGAATATAACTCCCCACATGATCTTGAGATGTTTGAAACCTACTATATCACTCAGGTATTCAAGGCAAAAAAGTTGATATCTAAGTGAAAGCAGTGTTTTGGCACTACAAGTATATACTTCCATTTTACTGTAAAGTACTGAATGCAAACCTTATGGAAACAATTTACTATAACTCCCCACATGATCCTGAGATGTTTGACACCTGTTATATCACAGGCATTATAGACAAAAAAGTTGATTTCTCAGTGAACACAGTGCTTTAGCAATGAAAGAAGTATAGATTTCAATTTTACTCAAAGGTACTGACTGCAAACGTTCTGGAAACATCTGAATATATCTCCCCACAAGATCCTGAGATGTTTGGCACCTGTTCTGTCACTCAGGTATTCAAAACAAAAAAGTTATTTTCTCAGTGAATGCAGTTGTTTGCACTAAAAGTATATACTTTAATTTTACTCTAAAGTACTGAATGCAAACGTTATGGAAACATCATAATATCATTCCCCACATGATCCTGAGAAGTTTGACACCAGTTATATCACTCAGGTATTCAAGACAAAAAAGTTGATTTCTCAAACCATACAGTGCTTTAGAACTGAATGAAGTATTCATTTCAATTTTACTCAAAGGTACTGACTGCAAACCTTATGCAAACATGTGAATATAACTCCCCACATAATCCTGGAATGTTTGACATTTCTTATATCACTCAGGTATACAAGACAAAAAAGTTGATTTCTCAGTGCAAGCAGTGCTTTGGAACTAAAAGTATATACTTCAATTTTACTCAAAGGCACTGACTGAAAACCTGATGCAAAAATGTGCATATAACTCCCCACATAATCCTGGAATGTTTAACATTTCTTATATCACTCAGGTATTCAAGACAAAAAAGTTGATTTCTCAGTGAAAGCAGTGCTTTGGAACTAAAAGCATATACTTCAATTTTACTCTAAAGTATTGAATGCAAACCTTATGGAAACATCTTAATATAACTCCTCACATCATCCTGAGATGTATTGCACCTTTTATATCACTCAGGCATTATAGACAAAAAAGTTGATTTCTCAGTGCACACAGTGCTTTAGCAAAGAAGAAGTATACATTTCAATTTTACTGAAAGGTACTGACTGCAAACCTTATGGAAACATTTTACTATAATCCCCACATGATCCTGAGATGTTTTACACCTGTTATATCACTCAGGCATTCAAGACAAAAAAGTTGATTTCTCAGTGCACACAGTGCTTTAGCAATGAAAGTAGTATACATTTCAATTTTACTCAAAGGTACTGACTGCAAACCTTATGGAAGCATCTGAATATATCTCCCCACATGATCTTGGGATGTTTGACACCTGTTATATCACTCAGGTATTCAAAACAAAAAAGTTGATTTCTCAAACCATACAGTGCTTTAGAACTGAATGAAGTATACATTTCAATTTTACTCAAAGGTACTGACTGCAAACCTTATGCAAACATGTGAATATAACTCCCCACATAATCCTGGAATGTTTGACATTTCTTATATCACTCAGGTATACAAGACAAAAAAGTCGATTTCTCAGTGCAAGCAGTGCTTTGGAACTAAAAGTATATACTTCAATTTTACTCAAAGGTACTGACTGAAAACCTAATGCAAACATGTGCATATAACTCCCCACATAATCCTGGAATGTTTGACATTTCTTATATCACTCAGGTATTCAAGACAAAAAAGTTGATTTCTCAGTGAAAGCAGTGCTTTGGAACTAAAAGCATATACTTCAATTTTACTCTAAAGTATTGAATTCAAACCTTATGGAAACATCTTAATATAACTCCTCACATCTTCCTGAGATGTATGGCACCTTTTATATCACTCCGGCATTATAGACAAAAAAGTTGATTTCTCAAAGCATACAATCCTTTAGCATTGAAAGAAGTACACATCTCAATTTTACTCAAAGGTACTGACTGGAAACCTTATGCAAACAACTGAATATAACTCCCCACATGATCTTGGGATGTTTGAAACCTACTATATCACTCAGGTATTCAAGGCAAAAAAGTTGATTTCTAAGAGAATGCAGTGCTTTGGCACTAAAAGTATATACTTCCATTTTACTCTAAAGTACTGAATGCAAACCTTATGGAAACAATTTACTATAACTCCCCACATGATCCTGAGATGTTTGACACCTGTTATATCACTCAGGCATTATAGACAAAAAAGTTGATTTCTCAGTGAACACAGTGCTTTAGCATTGAATGAAGTACACATTTTAATTTTACTCAAAGGTACTGACTGCAAACACTATGAAAACATCTTAATTGAACTCCCCACATGATCCTGAGGTGTTTGGCACCTGTTATGTCACTCAGGTATTCAAAACAAAATAGTTATTTTCTCAGTGAATGCAGGCTTTGCACTAAAAGAATATACTTCAATTTTACTCTAAAGTACTGCATGCAAACCTTATGGAAACATCATAATATCATTCCCCACATGATCCTGAGAAGTTTGACACCAGTTATATCACTCAGGTATTCAAGACAAAAAAGTTGATTTCTCAAAGCATACAGTCGTTTAGCATTGAATGAAGTATACATTTTAATTTTACTCAAAGGTACTTACTGCAAACACTATGGAAACTTGTTAATAGGACTCCCCACATGATCCTGAGATGTTTGGCACCTGTTACATCACTCAGGTATTCAAGACAAAAAAGTTGATTTCTCAAAGCATACAGTCCTTTAGCATTGAAAGAAGTACACATCTCAATTTTACTCAAAGGTACTGACTGGAAACCTTATGCAAACAACTGAATATAACTCCCCACATGATCTTGGGATGTTTGAAACCTACTATATCACTCAGGTATTCAAGGCAAAAAAGTTGATATCTAAGTGAAAGCAGTGTTTTGGCACTACAAGTATATACTCCCATTTTACTCTAAAGTACTGAATGCAAACCTTATGGAAACAATTTACTATAACTCCCCACATGATCCTGAGATGTTTGACACCTGTTATATCACAGGCATTATAGACAAAAAAGTTGATTTCTCAGTGAACACAGTGCTTTAGCAATGAAAGAAGTATAGATTTCAATTTTACTCAAAGGTACTGACTGCAAACGTTCTGGAAACATCTGAATATATCTCCCCACATGATCCTGAGATGTTTGACATTTCTTATATCACTCAGGTATACAAGACAAAAAAGTTGATTTCTCAGTGCAAGCAGTGCTTTGGAACTAAAAGTATATACTTCAATTTTACTCAAAGGCACTGACTGAAAACCTAATGAAAAAATGTGCATATAACTCCCCACATAATCCTGGAATGTTTAACATTTCTTATATCACTCAGGTATTCAAGACAAAAAAGTTGATTTCTCAGTGAAAGCAGTGCTTTGGAACTAAAAGCATATACTTCAATTTTACTCTAAAGTATTGAATGCAAACCTTATGGAAACATCTTAATATAACTCCTCACATCATCCTGAGATGTATTGCACCTTTTATATCACTCAGGCATTATAGACAAAAAAGTTGATTTCTCAGTGCACACAGTGCTTTAGCAAAGAAGAAGTATACATTTCAATTTTACTGAAAGGTACTGACTGCAAACCTTATGGAAGCATCTGAATATATCTCCCCACATGATCTTGGGATGTTTGACACCTGTTATATCACTCAGGTATTCAAAACAAAAAAGTTGATTTCTCAAACCATACAGTGCTTTAGAACTGAATGAAGTATACATTTCAATTTTACTCAAAGGTACTGACTGCAAACCTTATGCAAACAACTGGATATAACTCCCCACATGATCTTGGGATGTTTGAAACCTACTATATCAGTCAGGTATTCAAGGCAAAAAAGTTGATATCTAAGTGAATGCAGTGCTTGGCACTAAAAGTATATACTTCCATTTTACTCTAAAGTACTGAATGCAAACCTTATGGAAACAATTTACTATAACTCCCCACATGATCCTGAGATGTTTGACACCTGTTATATCACTCAGGCATTATAGACAAAAAAGTTGATTTCTCAGTGCACACAGTGCTTTAGCATTGAATGAAGTATACATTTTAATTTTACTCAAAGGTACTGACTGCAAACACTATGAAAACATCTTAATTGAACTCCCCACATGATCCTGAGATGTTTGGCACCTGTTATGTCACTCAGGTATTCAAAACAAAAAAGTTATTTTCTCAGTGAATGCAGGCTTTGCACTAAAAGAATATACTTCAATTTTACTCTAAAGTACTGCATGCAAACCTTATGGAAACATCATAATATCATTCCCCACATGATCCTGAGAAGTTTGACACCAGTTATATCACTCAGGTATTTAAGACAAAAAAGTTGATTTCTCAAAGCATACAGTCGTTTAGCATTGAATGAAGTATACATTTGAATTTTACTCAAAGGTACTTACTGCAAACACTATGGAAACTTCTTAATAGGACTCCCCACATGATCCTGAGATGTTTGGCACCTGTTACATCACTCAGGTATTCAAGACAAAAAAGTTGATTTCTCAAAGCATACAGTCCTTTAGCATTGAAAGAAGTACACATCTCAATTTTACTCAAAGGTACTGACTGGAAACCTTATGCAAACAACTGAATATAACTCCCCACATGATCTTGGGGTGTTTGAAACCTACTATATCACTCAGGTATTCAAGGCAAAAAAGTTGATATCTAAGTGAATGCAGTGCTTTGGCACTAAAATATATACTTCCATTTTACTCTAAAGTACTGCATGCAAACCTTATGGAAACAATTTACTATAACTCCCCACATGATATTGGGATGTTTGAAACCTGTTATATCACTCAGGTGTTCAAGACAAAAAAGTTGATTGCTCAGTGAAAGCAGTGCTTTGGAACTAAAAGTAGATGTTCAATTTTACTCTAAAGTATTCAATGCAAACCTTATGGAAACATCTTAATATAACACCTCACATCATCCTGAGATGTATGGCAGCTTTTATATCACTCGGGCATTATAGACAAAAAAGTTGATTTCTCAGTGCACACAGTGCTTTAGCAAAGAAGAAGTATACATTTCAATTTTACTGAAAGGTACTGACTGCAAACCTTATGGAAACATTTTACTATAACTCCCCACATGATCCTGAGATGTTTTACACCTGTTATATCACTCAGGCATTCAAGACAAAAAAGTTGATTTCTCAGTGCACACAGTGCTTTAGCAATGAAAGTAGTATACATTTCAATTTTACTCAAAGGTACTGACTGCAAACCTTATGGAAGCATCTGAATATATCTCCCCACATGATCTTGGGATGTTTGACACCTGTTATATCACTCAGGTATTCAAAACAAAAAAGTTGATTTCTCAGTGCATCCAGTGCTTTAGCATCGAATGAAGTATACATTTTAATTTCACTCAAAGGTACTGACTGCAAACACTATGAAAACATCTTAATAGAACTCTCCACATGATCCTGAGATGTTTGGCACCTGTTATGTCACTCAGGTATTCAAAATAAAAAAGTTATTTTCTCAGTGAATGCAGGCTTTGCACTAAAAGTATATACTTCAATTTTACTCTAAAGTACTGCATGCAAACGTTATGGAAACATCATAATATCATTCCCCACATGATCCTGAGTAGTTTGACACCAGTTATATCACTCAGGTATTCAAGACAAAATAGTTGATTTCTCAAAGCATACAGTCGTTTAGCATTGAATGAAGTATACATTTGAATTTTACTCAAAGGTACTTACTGCAAACACTATGGAAACTTCTTAATAGGACTCCCCACATGATCCTGAGATGTTTGGCACCTGTTACATCACTCAGGTATTCAAGACAAAAAAGTTGATTTCTCAAAGCATACAGTCCTTTAGCATTGAAAGAAGTACACATCTCAATTTTACTCAAAGGTACCGACTGGAAACCTTATGCAAACAACTGAATATAACTCCCCACATGATCTTGAGATGTTTGAAACCTACTATATCACTCAGGTATTCAAGGCAAAAAAGTTGATATCTAAGTGAAAGCAGTGTTTTGGCACTACAAGTATATACTTCCATTTTACTGTAAAGTACTGAATGCAAACCTTATGGAAACAATTTACTATAACTCCCCACATGATCCTGAGATGTTTGACACCTGTTATATCACAGGCATTATAGACAAAAAAGTTGATTTCTCAGTGAACACAGTGCTTTAGCAATGAAAGAAGTATAGATTTCAATTTTACTCAAAGGTACTGACTGCAAACGTTCTGGAAACATCTGAATATATCTCCCCACAAGATCCTGAGATGTTTGGCACCTGTTCTGTCACTCAGGTATTCAAAACAAAAAAGTTATTTTCTCAGTGAATGCAGTTGTTTGCACTAAAAGTATATACTTTAATTTTACTCTAAAGTACTGAATGCAAACGTTATGGAAACATCATAATATCATTCCCCACATGATCCTGAGAAGTTTGACACCAGTTATATCACTCAGGTATTCAAGACAAAAAAGTTGATTTCTCAAACCATACAGTGCTTTAGAACTGAATGAAGTATTCATTTCAATTTTACTCAAAGGTACTGACTGCAAACCTTATGCAAACATGTGAATATAACTCCCCACATAATCCTGGAATGTTTGACATTTCTTATATCACTCAGGTATACAAGACAAAAAAGTTGATTTCTCAGTGCAAGCAGTGCTTTGGAACTAAAAGTATATACTTCAATTTTACTCAAAGGCACTGACTGAAAACCTAATGCAAAAATGTGCATATAACTCCCCACATAATCCTGGAATGTTTAACATTTCTTATATCACTCAGGTATTCAAGACAAAAAAGTTGATTTCTCAGTGAAAGCAGTGCTTTGGAACTAAAAGCATATACTTCAATTTTACTCTAAAGTATTGAATGCAAACCTTATGGAAACATCTTAATATAACTCCTCACATCATCCTGAGATGTATTGCACCTTTTATATCACTCAGGCATTATAGACAAAAAAGTTGATTTCTCAGTGCACACAGTGCTTTAGCAAAGAAGAAGTATACATTTCAATTTTACTGAAAGGTACTGACTGCAAACCTTATGGAAACATTTTACTATAATCCCCACATGATCCTGAGATGTTTTACACCTGTTATATCACTCAGGCATTCAAGACAAAAAAGTTGATTTCTCAGTGCACACAGTGCTTTAGCAATGAAAGTAGTATACATTTCAATTTTACTCAAAGGTACTGACTGCAAACCTTATGGAAGCATCTGAATATATCTCCCCACATGATCTTGGGATGTTTGACACCTGTTATATCACTCAGGTATTCAAAACAAAAAAGTTGATTTCTCAAACCATACAGTGCTTTAGAACTGAATGAAGTATACATTTCAATTTTACTCAAAGGTACTGACTGCAAACCTTATGCAAACATGTGAATATAACTCCCCACATAATCCTGGAATGTTTGACATTTCTTATATCACTCAGGTATACAAGACAAAAAAGTCGATTTCTCAGTGCAAGCAGTGCTTTGGAACTAAAAGTATATACTTCAATTTTACTCAAAGGCACTGACTGAAAACCTAATGCAAAAATGTGCATATAACTCCCCACATAATCCTGGAATGTTTAACATTTCTTATATCACTCAGGTATTCAAGACAAAAAAGTTGATTTCTCAGTGAAAGCAGTGCTTTGGAACTAAAAGCATATACTTCAATTTTACTCTAAAGTATTGAATGCAAACCTTATGGAAACATCTTAATATAACTCCTCACATCATCCTGAGATGTATTGCACCTTTTATATCACTCAGGCATTATAGACAAAAAAGTTGATTTCTCAGTGCACACAGTGCTTTAGCAAAGAAGAAGTATACATTTCAATTTTACTGAAAGGTACTGACTGCAAACCTTATGGAAACATTTTACTATAACTCCCCACATGATCCTGAGATGTTTTACACCTGTTATATCACTCAGGCATTCAAGACAAAAAAGTTGATTTCTCAGTGCACACAGTGCTTTAGCAATGAAAGTAGTATACATTTCAATTTTACTCAAAGGTACTGACTGCAAACCTTATGGAAGCATCTGAATATATCTCCCCACATGATCTTGGGATGTTTGACACCTGTTATATCACTCAGGTATTCAAAACAAAAAAGTAGATTTCTCAAACCATACAGTGCTTTAGAACTGAATGAAGTATACATTTCAATTTTACTCAAAGGTACTGACTGCAAACCTTATGCAAACATGTGAATATAACTCCCCACATAATCCTGGAATGTTTGACATTTCTTATATCACTCAGGTATACAAGACAAAAAAGTCGATTTCTCAGTGCAAGCAGTGCTTTGGAACTAAAAGTATATACTTCAATTTTACTCAAAGGTACTGACTGAAAACCTAATGCAAACATGTGCATATAACTCCCCACATAATCCTGGAATGTTTGACATTTCTTATATCACTCAGGTATTCAAGACAAAAAAGTTGATTTCTCAGTGAAAGCAGTGCTTTGGAACTAAAAGCATATACTTCAATTTTACTCTAAAGTATTGAATTCAAACCTTATGGAAACATCTTAATATAACTCCTCACATCTTCCTGAGATGTATGGCACCTTTTATATCACTCCGGCATTATAGACAAAAAAGTTGATTTCTCAAAGCATACAATCCTTTAGCATTGAAAGAAGTACACATCTCAATTTTACTCAAAGGTACTGACTGGAAACCTTATGCAAACAACTGAATATAACTCCCCACATGATCTTGGGATGTTTGAAACCTACTATATCACTCAGGTATTCAAGGCAAAAAAGTTGATTTCTAAGAGAATGCAGTGCTTTGGCACTAAAAGTATATACTTCCATTTTACTCTAAAGTACTGAATGCAAACCTTATGGAAACAATTTACTATAACTCCCCACATGATCCTGAGATGTTTGACACCTGTTATATCACTCAGGCATTATAGACAAAAAAGTTGATTTCTCAGTGAACACAGTGCTTTAGCATTGAATGAAGTACACATTTTAATTTTACTCAAAGGTACTTACTGCAAACACTATGGAAACTTGTTAATAGGACTCCCCACATGATCCTGAGATGTTTGGCACCTGTTACATCACTCAGGTATTCAAGACAAAAAAGTTGATTTCTCAAAGCATACAGTCCTTTAGCATTGAAAGAAGTACACATCTCAATTTTACTCAAAGGTACTGACTGGAAACCTTATGCAAACAACTGAATATAACTCCCCACATGATCTTGGGATGTTTGAAACCTACTATATCACTCAGGTATTCAAGGCAAAAAAGTTGATATCTAAGTGAAAGCAGTGTTTTGGCACTACAAGTATATACTCCCATTTTACTCTAAAGTACTGAATGCAAACCTTATGGAAACAATTTACTATAACTCCCCACATGATCCTGAGATGTTTGACACCTGTTATATCACAGGCATTATAGACAAAAAAGTTGATTTCTCAGTGAACACAGTGCTTTAGCAATGAAAGAAGTATAGATTTCAATTTTACTCAAAGGTACTGACTGCAAACGTTCTGGAAACATCTGAATATATCTCCCCACATGATCCTGAGATGTTTGACATTTCTTATATCACTCAGGTATACAAGACAAAAAAGTTGATTTCTCAGTGCAAGCAGTGCTTTGGAACTAAAAGTATATACTTCAATTTTACTCAAAGGCACTGACTGAAAACCTAATGAAAAAATGTGCATATAACTCCCCACATAATCCTGGAATGTTTAACATTTCTTATATCACTCAGGTATTCAAGACAAAAAAGTTGATTTCTCAGTGAAAGCAGTGCTTTGGAACTAAAAGCATATACTTCAATTTTACTCTAAAGTATTGAATGCAAACCTTATGGAAACATCTTAATATAACTCCTCACATCATCCTGAGATGTATTGCACCTTTTATATCACTCAGGCATTATAGACAAAAAAGTTGATTTCTCAGTGCACACAGTGCTTTAGCAAAGAAGAAGTATACATTTCAATTTTACTGAAAGGTACTGACTGCAAACCTTATGGAAACATTTTACTATAACTCCCCACATGATCCTGAGATGTTTTACACCTGTTATATCACTCAGGCATTCAAGACAAAAAAGTTGATTTCTCAGTGCACACAGTGCTTTAGCAATGAAAGTAGTATACATTTCAATTTTACTCAAAGGTACTGACTGCAAACCTTATGGAAGCATCTGAATATATCTCCCCACATGATCTTGGGATGTTTGACACCTGTTATATCACTCAGGTATTCAAAACAAAAAAGTTGATTTCTCAAACCATACAGTGCTTTAGAACTGAATGAAGTATACATTTCAATTTTACTCAAAGGTACTGACTGCAAACCTTATGCAAACAACTGGATATAACTCCCCACATGATCTTGGGATGTTTGAAACCTACTATATCAGTCAGGTATTCAAGGCAAAAAAGTTGATATCTAAGTGAATGCAGTGCTTGGCACTAAAAGTATATACTTCCATTTTACTCTAAAGTACTGAATGCAAACCTTATGGAAACAATTTACTATAACTCCCCACATGATCCTGAGATGTTT
Source organism: Mobula birostris (assembly GCF_030028105.1). NCBI lineage: Eukaryota > Metazoa > Chordata > Chondrichthyes > Myliobatiformes > Myliobatidae > Mobula > Mobula birostris. The sequence goes on along the minus strand of NW_027274323.1, from coordinate 39,096 downwards.
GACACCTGTTATATCACTCAGGCATTATAGACAAAAAAGTTGATTTCTCAGTGCACACAGTGCTTTAGCATTGAATGAAGTATACATTTTAATTTTACTCAAAGGTACTGACTGCAAACACTATGAAAACATCTTAATTGAACTCCCCACATGATCCTGAGATGTTTGGCACCTGTTATGTCACTCAGGTATTCAAAACAAAAAAGTTATTTTCTCAGTGAATGCAGGCTTTGCACTAAAAGAATATACTTCAATTTTACTCTAAAGTACTGCATGCAAACCTTATGGAAACATCATAATATCATTCCCCACATGATCCTGAGAAGTTTGACACCAGTTATATCACTCAGGTATTTAAGACAAAAAAGTTGATTTCTCAAAGCATACAGTCGTTTAGCATTGAATGAAGTATACATTTGAATTTTACTCAAAGGTACTTACTGCAAACACTATGGAAACTTCTTAATAGGACTCCCCACATGATCCTGAGATGTTTGGCACCTGTTACATCACTCAGGTATTCAAGACAAAAAAGTTGATTTCTCAAAGCATACAGTCCTTTAGCATTGAAAGAAGTACACATCTCAATTTTACTCAAAGGTACTGACTGGAAACCTTATGCAAACAACTGAATATAACTCCCCACATGATCTTGGGGTGTTTGAAACCTACTATATCACTCAGGTATTCAAGGCAAAAAAGTTGATATCTAAGTGAATGCAGTGCTTTGGCACTAAAATATATACTTCCATTTTACTCTAAAGTACTGCATGCAAACCTTATGGAAACAATTTACTATAACTCCCCACATGATATTGGGATGTTTGAAACCTGTTATATCACTCAGGTGTTCAAGACAAAAAAGTTGATTGCTCAGTGAAAGCAGTGCTTTGGAACTAAAAGTAGATGTTCAATTTTACTCTAAAGTATTCAATGCAAACCTTATGGAAACATCTTAATATAACTCCTCACATCATCCTGAGATGTATTGCACCTTTTATATCACTCAGGCATTATAGACAAAAAAGTTGATTTCTCAGTGCACACAGTGCTTTAGCAAAGAAGAAGTATACATTTCAATTTTACTGAAAGGTACTGACTGCAAACCTTATGGAAACATTTTACTATAACTCCCCACATGATCCTGAGATGTTTTACACCTGTTATATCACTCAGGCATTCAAGACAAAAAAGTTGATTTCTCAGTGCACACAGTGCTTTAGCAATGAAAGTAGTATACATTTCAATTTTACTCAAAGGTACTGACTGCAAACCTTATGGAAGCATCTGAATATATCTCCCCACATGATCTTGGGATGTTTGACACCTGTTATATCACTCAGGTATTCAAAACAAAAAAGTAGATTTCTCAAACCATACAGTGCTTTAGAACTGAATGAAGTATACATTTCAATTTTACTCAAAGGTACTGACTGCAAACCTTATGCAAACATGTGAATATAACTCCCCACATAATCCTGGAATGTTTGACATTTCTTATATCACTCAGGTATACAAGACAAAAAAGTCGATTTCTCAGTGCAAGCAGTGCTTTGGAACTAAAAGTATATACTTCAATTTTACTCAAAGGTACTGACTGAAAACCTAATGCAAACATGTGCATATAACTCCCCACATAATCCTGGAATGTTTGACATTTCTTATATCACTCACGTATTCAAGACAAAAAAGTTGATTTTTCAGTGAAAGCAGTGCTTTGGAACTAAAAGCATATACTTCAATTTTACTCTAAAGTATTGAATTCAAACCTTATGGAAACATCTTAATATAACTCCTCACATCTTCCTGAGATGTATGGCACCTTCTATATCACTCCGGCATTATAGACAAAAAAGTTGATTTCTGAAAGCATACAATCCTTTAGCATTGAAAGAAGTACACATCTCAATTTTACTCAAAGGTACTGACTGGAAACCTTATGCAAACAACTGAATATAACTCCCCACATGATCTTGGGATGTTTGAAACCTACTATATCACTCAGGTATTCAAGGCAAAAAAGTTGATTTCTAAGAGAATGCAGTGCTTTGGCACTAAAAGTATATACTTCCATTTTACTCTAAAGTACTGAATGCAAACCTTATGGAAACAATTTACTATAACTCCCCACATGATCCTGAGATGTTTGACACCTGTTATATCACTCAGGCATTATAGACAAAAAAGTTGATTTCTCAGTGAACACAGTGCTTTAGCATTGAATGAAGTACACATTTTAATTTTACTCAAAGGTACTGACTGCAAACACTATGAAAACATCTTAATTGAACTCCCCACATGATCCTGAGATGTTTGGCACCTGTTATGTCACTCAGGTATTCAAAACAAAATAGTTATTTTCTCAGTGAATGCAGGCTTTGCACTAAAAGAATATACTTCAATTTTACTCTAAAGTACTGCATGCAAACCTTATGGAAACATCATAATATCATTCCCCACATGATCCTGAGAAGTTTGACACCAGTTATATCACTCAGGTATTCAAGACAAAAAAGTTGATTTCTCAAAGCATACAGTCGTTTAGCATTGAATGAAGTATACATTTTAATTTTACTCAAAGGTACTTACTGCAAAAACTATGGAAACTTGTTAATAGGACTCCCCACATGATCCTGAGATGTTTGGCACCTGTTACATCACTCAGGTATTCAAGACAAAAAAGTTGATTTCTCAAAGCATACAGTCCTTTAGCATTGAAAGAAGTACACATCTCAATTTTACTCAAAGGTACTGACTGGAAACCTTATGCAAACAACTCAATATAACTCCCCACATGATCTTGGGATGTTTGAAACCTACTATATCACTCAGGTATTCAAGGCAAAAAAGTTGATATCTAAGTGAAAGCAGTGTTTTGGCACTACAAGTATATACTCCCATTTTACTCTAAAGTACTGAATGCAAACCTTATGGAAACAATTTACTATAACTCCCCACATGATCCTGAGATGTTTGACACCTGTTATATCACTCAGGTATGCAAAGCAAAAAAGTTGATTTCTCAGTGAACACAGTGCTTTAGCAATGAAAGAAGTATAGATTTCAATTTTACTCAAAGGTACTGACTGCAAACGTTCTGGAAACATCTGAATATATCTCCCCACATGATCCTGAGATGTTTGGCACCTGTTCTGTCACTCAGGTATTCAAAACAAAAAAGTTGATTTCTAAGTGCATGCAGTGCTTTGGCACTAAAAGTATATACTCCCATTTTACTCTAAAGTACTGAATGCAAACCTTATGGAAACAATTTACTATAACTCCCCACATGATCCTGAGATGTTTGACACCTGTTATATCACTCAGGTATGCAAAGCAAAAAAGTTGATTTCTCAGTGAACACAGTGCTTTAGCAATGAAAGAAGTATAGATTTCAATTTTACTCAAAGGTACTGACTGCAAACGTTCTGGAAACATCTGAATATATCTCCCCACATGATCCTGAGATGTTTGGCACCTGTTCTGTCACTCAGGTATTCAAAACAAAAAAGTTATTTTCTCAGTGAATGCAGTTGTTTGCACTAAAAGTATATACTTTAATTTTACTCTAAAGTACTGAATGCAAACGTTATGGAAACATCATAATATCATTCCCCACATGATCCTGAGAAGTTTGACACCAGTTATATCACTCAGGTATTCAAGACAAAAAAGTTGATTTCTCAAACCATACAGTGCTTTAGAACTGAATGAAGTATACATTTCAATTTTACTCAAAGGTACTGACTGCAAACCTTATGCAAACATGTGAATATAACTCCCCACATAATCCTGGAATGTTTGACATTTCTTATATCACTCAGGTATTCAAGACAAAAAAGTTGATTTCTCAGTGAAAGCAGTGCTTTGGAACTAAAAGCATATACTTCAATTTTACTCTAAAGTATTGAATACAAACCTTATGGAAACATCTTAATATAACTCCTCACATCATCCTGAGATGTATTGCACCTTTTATATCACTCAGGCATTATAGACAAAAAAGTTGATTTCTCAGTGCACACAGTGCTTTAGCAAAGAAGAAGTATACATTTCAATTTTACTGAAAGGTACTGACTGCAAACCTTATGGAAACATTTTACTATAACTCCCCACATGATCCTGAGATGTTTTACACCTGTTATATCACTCAGGCATTCAAGACAAAAAAGTTGATTTCTCAGTGCACACAGTGCTTTAGCAATGAAAGTAGTATACATTTCAATTTTACTCAAAGGTACTGACTGAAAACCTTATGGAAGCATCTGAATATATCTCCCCACATGATCTTGGGATGTTTGACACCTGTTATATCACTCAGGTATTCAAAACAAAAAAGTTGATTTCTCAAACCATACAGTGCTTTAGAACTGAATGAAGTATTCATTTCAATTTTACTCAAAGGTACTGACTGCAAACCTTATGCAAACAACTGGATATAACTCCCCACATGATCTTGGGATGTTTGAAACCTACTATATCAGTCAGGTATTCAAGGCAAAAAAGTTGATATCTAAGTGAATGCAGTGCTTGGCACTAAAAGTATATACTTCCATTTTACTCTAAAGTACTGAATGCAAACCTTATGGAAACAATTTACTATAACTCCCCACATGATCCTGAGATGTTTGACACCTGTTATATCACTCAGGCATTATAGACAAAAAAGTTGAACACAGTGCTTTAGCATTGAATGAAGTATACATTTTAATTTTACTCAAAGGTACTGACTGCAAACACTATGAAAACATCTTAATTGAACTCCCCACATGATCCTGAGATGTTTGGCACCTGTTATGTCACTCAGGTATTCAAAACAAAAAAGTTATTTTCTCAGTGAATGCAGGCTTTGCACTAAAAGAATATACTTCAATTTTACTCTAAAGTACTGCATGCAAACCTTATGGAAACATCATAATATCATTCCCCACATGATCCTGAGAAGTTTGACACCAGTTATATCACTCAGGTATTTAAGACAAAAAAGTTGATTTCTCAAAGCATACAGTCGTTTAGCATTGAATGAAGTATACATTTGAATTTTACTCAAAGGTACTTACTGCAAACACTATGGAAACTTCTTAATAGGACTCCCCACATGATCCTGAGATGTTTGGCACCTGTTACATCACTCAGGTATTCAAGACAAAAAAGTTGATTTCTCAAAGCATACAGTCCTTTAGCATTGAAAGAAGTACACATCTCAATTTTACTCAAAGGTACTGACTGGAAACCTTATGCAAACAACTGAATATAACTCCCCACATGATCTTGGGGTGTTTGAAACCTACTATATCACTCAGGTATTCAAGGCAAAAAAGTTGATATCTAAGTGAATGCAGTGCTTTGGCACTAAAATATATACTTCCATTTTACTCTAAAGTACTGCATGCAAACCTTATGGAAACAATTTACTATAACTCCCCACATGATATTGGGATGTTTGAAACCTGTTATATCACTCAGGTGTTCAAGACAAAAAAGTTGATTGCTCAGTGAAAGCAGTGCTTTGGAACTAAAAGTAGATGTTCAATTTTACTCTAAAGTATTCAATGCAAACCTTATGGAAACATCTTAATATAACTCCTCACATCATCCTGAGATGTATTGCACCTTTTATATCACTCAGGCATTATAGACAAAAAAGTTGATTTCTCAGTGCACACAGTGCTTTAGCAAAGAAGAAGTATACATTTCAATTTTACTGAAAGGTACTGACTGCAAACCTTATGGAAACATTTTACTATAACTCCCCACATGATCCTGAGATGTTTTACACCTGTTATATCACTCAGGCATTCAAGACAAAAAAGTTGATTTCTCAGTGCACACAGTGCTTTAGCAATGAAAGTAGTATACATTTCAATTTTACTCAAAGGTACTGACTGCAAACCTTATGGAAGCATCTGAATATATCTCCCCACATGATCTTGGGATGTTTGACACCTGTTATATCACTCAGGTATTCAAAACAAAAAAGTAGATTTCTCAAACCATACAGTGCTTTAGAACTGAATGAAGTATACATTTCAATTTTACTCAAAGGTACTGACTGCAAACCTTATGCAAACATGTGAATATAACTCCCCACATAATCCTGGAATGTTTGACATTTCTTATATCACTCAGGTATACAAGACAAAAAAGTCGATTTCTCAGTGCAAGCAGTGCTTTGGAACTAAAAGTATATACTTCAATTTTACTCAAAGGTACTGACTGAAAACCTAATGCAAACATGTGCATATAACTCCCCACATAATCCTGGAATGTTTGACATTTCTTATATCACTCACGTATTCAAGACAAAAAAGTTGATTTTTCAGTGAAAGCAGTGCTTTGGAACGAAAAGCATATACTTCAATTTTACTCTAAAGTATTGAATGCAAACCTTATGGAAACATCTTAATATAACTCCTCACATCTTCCTGAGATGTATGGCACCTTTTATATCACTCCGGCATTATAGACAAAAAAGTTGATTTCTGAAAGCATACAATCCTTTAGCATTGAAAGAAGTACACATCTCAATTTTACTCAAAGGTACTGACTGGAAACCTTATGCAAACAACTGAATATAACTCCCCACATGATCTTGGGATGTTTGAAACCTACTATATCACTCAGGTATTCAAGGCAAAAAAGTTGATTTCTAAGAGAATGCAGTGCTTTGGCACTAAAAGTATATACTTCCATTTTACTCTAAAGTACTGAATGCAAACCTTATGGAAACAATTTACTATAACTCCCCACATGATCCTGAGATGTTTGACACCTGTTATATCACTCAGGCATTATAGACAAAAAAGTTGATTTCTCAGTGAACACAGTGCTTTAGCATTGAATGAAGTACACATTTTAATTTTACTCAAAGGTACTGACTGCAAACACTATGAAAACATCTTAATTGAACTCCCCACATGATCCTGAGATGTTTGGCACCTGTTATGTCACTCAGGTATTCAAAACAAAATAGTTATTTTCTCAGTGAATGCAGGCTTTGCACTAAAAGAATATACTTCAATTTTACTCTAAAGTACTGCATGCAAACCTTATGGAAACATCATAATATCATTCCCCACATGATCCTGAGAAGTTTGACACCAGTTATATCACTCAGGTATTCAAGACAAAAAAGTTGATTTCTCAAAGCATACAGTCGTTTAGCATTGAATGAAGTATACATTTTAATTTTACTCAAAGGTACTTACTGCAAACACTATGGAAACTTGTTAATAGGACTCCCCACATGATCCTGAGATGTTTGGCACCTGTTACATCACTCAGGTATTCAAGACAAAAAAGTTGATTTCTCAAAGCATACAGTCCTTTAGCATTGAAAGAAGTACACATCTCAATTTTACTCAAAGGTACTGACTGGAAACCTTATGCAAACAACTCAATATAACTCCCCACATGATCTTGGGATGTTTGAAACCTACTATATCACTCAGGTATTCAAGGCAAAAAAGTTGATATCTAAGTGAAAGCAGTGTTTTGGCACTACAAGTATATACTCCCATTTTACTCTAAAGTACTGAATGCAAACCTTATGGAAACAATTTACTATAACTCCCCACATGATCCTGAGATGTTTGACACCTGTTATATCACTCAGGTATGCAAAGCAAAAAAGTTGATTTCTCAGTGAACACAGTGCTTTAGCAATGAAAGAAGTATAGATTTCAATTTTACTCAAAGGTACTGACTGCAAACGTTCTGGAAACATCTGAATATATCTCCCCACATGATCCTGAGATGTTTGGCACCTGTTCTGTCACTCAGGTATTCAAAACAAAAAAGTTGATTTCTAAGTGCATGCAGTGCTTTGGCACTAAAAGTATATACTCCCATTTTACTCTAAAGTACTGAATGCAAACCTTATGGAAACAATTTACTATAACTCCCCACATGATCCTGAGATGTTTGACACCTGTTATATCACTCAGGTATGCAAAGCAAAAAAGTTGATTTCTCAGTGAACACAGTGCTTTAGCAATGAAAGAAGTATAGATTTCAATTTAATCAAAGGTACTGACTGCAAACGTTCTGGAAACATCTGAATATATCTCCCCACATGATCCTGAGATGTTTGGCACCTGTTCTGTCACTCAGGTATTCAAAACAAAAAAGTTATTTTCTCAGTGAATGCAGTTGTTTGCACTAAAAGTATATACTTTAATTTTACTCTAAAGTACTGAATGCAAACGTTATGGAAACATCATAATATCATTCCCCACATGATCCTGAGAAGTTTGACACCAGTTATATCACTCAGGTATTCAAGACAAAAAAGTTGATTTCTCAAACCATACAGTGCTTTAGAACTGAATGAAGTATACATTTCAATTTTACTCAAAGGTACTGACTGCAAACCTTATGCAAACATGTGAATATAACTCCCCACATAATCCTGGAATGTTTGACATTTCTTATATCACTCAGGTATTCAAGACAAAAAAGTTGATTTCTCAGTGAAAGCAGTGCTTTGGAACTAAAAGCATATACTTCAATTTTACTCTAAAGTATTGAATACAAACCTTATGGAAACATCTTAATATAACTCCTCACATCATCCTGAGATGTATTGCACCTTTTATATCACTCAGGCATTATAGACAAAAAAGTTGATTTCTCAGTGCACACAGTGCTTTAGCAAAGAAGAAGTATACATTTCAATTTTACTGAAAGGTACTGACTGCAAACCTTATGGAAACATTTTACTATAACTCCCCACATGATCCTGAGATGTTTTACACCTGTTATATCACTCAGGCATTCAAGACAAAAAAGTTGATTTCTCAGTGCACACAGTGCTTTAGCAATGAAAGTAGTATACATTTCAATTTTACTCAAAGGTACTGACTGAAAACCTTATGGAAGCATCTGAATATATCTCCCCACATGATCTTGGGATGTTTGACACCTGTTATATCACTCAGGTATTCAAAACAAAAAAGTTGATTTCTCAAACCATACAGTGCTTTAGAACTGAATGAAGTATTCATTTCAATTTTACTCAAAGGTACTGACTGCAAACCTTATGCAAACATGTGAATATAACTCCCCACATAATCCTGGAATGTTTGACATTTCTTATATCACTCAGGTATACAAGACAAAAAAGTCGATTTCTCAGTGCAAGCAGTGCTTTGGAACTAAAAGTATATACTTCAATTTTACTCAAAGGTACTGACTGAAAACCTAATGCAAACATGTGCATATAACTCCCCACATCTTCCTGAGATGTATGGCACCTTTTATATCACTCCGGCATTATAGACAAAAAAGTTGATTTCTTAAAGCATACAATCCTTTAGCATTGAAAGAAGTACACATCTCAATTTTACTCAAAGGTACTGACTGGAAACCTTATGCAAACAACTGAATATAACTCCCCACATGATCATGGGATGTTTGAAGCCTACTATATCACTCAGGTATTCAAGGCAAAAAAGTTGATTTCTAAGTGAATGCAGTGCTTTGGCACTAAAAGTATATACTTCCATTTTACTCTAAAGTACTGAATGCAAACCTTATGGAAACAATTTACTATAACTCCCCACATGATCCTGAGATGTTTGACACCTGTTATATCACTCAGGCATTATAGACAAAAAAGTTGATTTCTCAGTGAACACAGTGCTTTAGCATTGAATGAAGTACACATTTTAATTTTACTCAAAGGTACTGACTGCAAACACTATGAAAACATCTTAATTGAACTCCCCACATGATCCTGAGATGTTTGGCACCTGTTATGTCACTCAGGTATTCAAGACAAAAAAGTTGATTTCTCAAAGCATACAGTCGTTTAGCATTGAATGAAGTATACATTTGAATTTTACTCAAAGGTACTTACTGCAAACACTATGGAAACTTCTCAATAGGACTCCCCACATGATCCTGAGATGTTTGGCACCTGTTACATCACTCAGGTATTCAAGACAAAAAAGTTGATTTCTCAAAGCATACAGTCCTTTAGCATTGAAAGAAGTACACATCTCAATTTTACTCAAAGGTACCGACTGGAAACCTTATGCAAACAACTGAATATAACTCCCCACATGATCTTGGGGTGTTTGAAACCTACTATATCACTCAGGTATTCAAGGCAAAAAAGTTGATATCTAAGTGAATGCAGTGCTTTGGCACTAAAATATATACTTCCATTTTACTCTAAAGTACTGCATGCAAACCTTATGGAAACAATTTACTATAACTCCGCACATGATATTGGGATGTTTGAAACCTGTTATATCACTCAGGTGTTCAAGACAAAAAAGTTGATTGCTCAGTGAAAGCAGTGCTTTGGAACTAAAAGCATATACTTCAATTTTACTCTAAAGTATTGAATGCAAACCTTATGGAAACATCTTAATATAACTCCTCACATCATCCTGAGATGTATTGCACCTTTTATATCACTGAGGCATTATAGACAAAAAAGTTGATTTCTCAGTGCACACAGTGCTTTAGCAAAGAAGAAGTATACATTTCAATTTTACTGAAAGGTACTGACTGCAAACCTTATGGAAACATTTTACTATAACTCCCCACATGATCCTGAGATGTTTGAAGCCTACTATATCACTCAGGTATTCAAGGCAAAAAAGTTGATTTCTAAGTGAATGCAGTGCTTTGGCACTAAAAGTATATACTTCCATTTTACTCTAAAGTACTGAATGCAAACCTTATGGAAACAATTTACTATAACTCCCCACATGATCCTGAGATGTTTGACACCTGTTATATCACTCAGGCATTATAGACAAAAAAGTTGATTTCTTAAAGCATACAATCCTTTAGCATTGAAAGAAGTACACATCTCAATTTTACTCAAAGGTACTGACTGGAAACCTTATGCAAACAACTGAATATAACTCCCCACATGATCTTGGGATGTTTGAAGCCTACTATATCACTCAGGTATTCAAGGCAAAAAAGTTGATTTCTAAGTGAATGCAGTGCTTTGGCACTAAAAGTATATACTTCCATTTTACTCTAAAGTACTGAATGCAAACCTTATGGAAACAATTTACTATAACTCCCCACATGATCCTGAGATGTTTGACACCTGTTATATCACTCAGGCATTATAGACAAAAAAGTTGATTTCTCAGTGAACACAGTGCTTTAGCATTGAATGAAGTACACATTTTAATTTTACTCAAAGGTACTGACTGCAAACACTATGAAAACATCTTAATTGAACTCCCCACATGATCCTGAGATGTTTGGCACCTGTTATGTCACTCAGGTATTCAAAACAAAAAAGTTATTTTCTCAGTGAATGAAGGCTTTGCACTAAAAGAATATACTTCAATTTTACTCTAAAGTACTGCATGCAAACCTTATGGAAACATCATAATATCATTCCCCACATGATCCTGAGAAGTTTGAAACCAGTTATATCACTCAGGTATTCAAGACAAAAAAGTTGATTTCTCAAAGCATACAGTCGTTTAGCATTGAATGAAGTATACATTTGAATTTTACTCAAAGGTACTTACTGCAAACACTATGGAAACTTCTCAATAGGACTCCCCACATGATCCTGAGATGTTTGGCACCTGTTACATCACTCAGGTATTCAAGACAAAAAAGTTGATTTCTCAAAGCATACAGTCCTTTAGCATTGAAAGAAGTACACATCTCAATTTTACTCAAAGGTACCGACTGGAAACCTTATGCAAACAACTGAATATAACTCCCCACATGATCTTGGGGTGTTTGAAACCTACTATATCACTCAGGTATTCAAGGCAAAAAAGTTGATATCTAAGTGAATGCAGTGCTTTGGCACTAAAATATATACTTCCATTTTACTCTAAAGTACTGCATGCAAACCTTATGGAAACAATTTACTATAACTCCGCACATGATATTGGGATGTTTGAAACCTGTTATATCACTCAGGTGTTCAAGACAAAAAAGTTGATTGCTCAGTGAAAGCAGTGCTTTGGAACTAAAAGTAGATGTTCAATTTTACTCTAAAGTATTCAATGCAAACCTTATGGAAACATCTTAATATAACACCTCACATCATCCTGAGATGTATGGCAGCTTTTATATCACTCGGGCATTATAGACAAAAAAGTTGATTTCTTAGTGCACACAGTGCTTTAGCAATGAAAGAAGTATACATATCAATTTTACTCAAAGGTACTGACTGCAAACCTTATGGAAGCATCTGAATACATTTCCCCACATGATGTTGGGATGTTTGACACGTCTTATATCACTCAGGTATACAGGACAAAAAAGTTGATTTCTCAGTGCATCCAGTGCTTTAGCATCGAATGAAGTATACATTTTAATTTCACTCAAAGGTACTGACTGCAAACACTATGAAAACATCTTAATAGAACTCTCCACATGATCCTGAGATGTTTGGCACCTGTTATGTCACTCAGGTATTCAAAACAAAAAAGTTATTTTCTCAGTGAATGCAGGCTTTGCACTAAAAGTATATACTTCAATTTTACTCTAAAGTACTGCATGCAAACGTTATGGAAACATCATAATATCATTCCCCACATGATCCTGAGTAGTTTGACACCAGTTATATCACTCAGGTATTCAAGACAAAAAAGTTGATTTCTCAAAGCATACAGTCGTTTAGCATTGAATGAAGTATACATTTGAATTTTACTCAAAGGTACTTACTGCAAACACTATGGAAACTTCTTAATAGGACTCCCCACATGACCCTGAGATGTTTGGCACCTGTTACATCACTCAGGTATTCAAGACAAAAAAGTTGATTTCTCAAAGCATACAGTCCTTTAGCATTGAAAGAAGTACACATCTCAATTTTACTCAAAGGTACCGACTGGAAACCTTATGCAAACAACTGAATATAACTCCCCACATGATCTTGAGATGTTTGAAACCTACTATATCACTCAGGTATTCAAGGCAAAAAAGTTGATATCTAAGTGAAAGCAGTGTTTTGGCACTACAAGTATATACTTCCATTTTACTGTAAAGTACTGAATGCAAACCTTATGGAAACAATTTACTATAACTCCCCACATGATCCTGAGATGTTTGACACCTGTTATATCACAGGCATTATACACAAAAAAGTTGATTTCTCAGTGAACACAGTGCTTTAGCAATGAAAGAAGTATAGATTTCAATTTTACTCAAAGGTACTGACTGCAAACGTTCTGGAAACATCTGAATATATCTCCCCACAAGATCCTGAGATGTTTGGCACCTGTTCTGTCACTCAGGTATTCAAAACAAAAAAGTTATTTTCTCAGTGAATGCAGTTGTTTGCACTAAAAGTATATACTTTAATTTTACTCTAAAGTACTGAATGCAAACGTTATGGAAACATCATAATATCATTCCCCACATGATCCTGAGAAGTTTGACACCAGTTATATCACTCAGGTATTCAAGACAAAAAAGTTGATTTCTCAAACCATACAGTGCTTTAGAACTGAATGAAGTATTCATTTCAATTGTACTCAAAGGTACTGACTGCAAACCTTATGCAAACATGTGAATATAACTCCCCACATAATCCTGGAATGTTTGACATTTCTTATATCACTCAGGTATACAAGACAAAAAAGTTGATTTCTCAGTGCAAGCAGTGCTTTGGAACTAAAAGTATATTCTTCAATTTTACTCAAAGGCACTGACTGAAAACCTAATGCAAAAATGTGCATATAACTCCCCACATAATCCTGGAATGTTTAACATTTCTTATATCACTCAGGTATTCAAGACAAAAAAGTTGATTTCTCAGTGAAAGCAGTGCTTTGGAACTAAAAGCATATACTTCAATTTTACTCTAAAGTATTGAATGCAAACCTTATGGAAACATCTTAATATAACTCCTCACATCATCCTGAGATGTATTGCACCTTTTATATCACTCAGGCATTATAGACAAAAAAGTTGATTTCTCAGTGCACACAGTGCTTTAGCAAAGAAGAAGTATACATTTCAATTTTACTGAAAGGTACTGACTGCAAACCTTATGGAAACATTTTACTATAACTCCCCACATGATCCTGAGATGTTTTACACCTGTTATGTCACTCAGGTATTCAAAACAAAAAAGTTATTTTCTCAGTGAATGCAGGCTTAGCACTAAAAGAATATACTTCAATTTTACTCTAAAGTACTGCATGCAAACCTTATGGAAACATCATAATATCATTCCCCACATGATCCTGAGAAGTTTGACACCAGTTATATCACTCAGGTATTCAAGACAAAAAAGTTGATTTCTCAAAGCATACAGTCGTTTAGCATTGAATGAAGTATACATTTTAATTTTACTCAAAGGTACTTACTGCAAACACTATGGAAACTTGTTAATAGGACTCCCCACATGATCCTGAGATATTTGGCACCTGTTACATCACTCAGGTATTCAAGACAAAAAAGTTGATTTCTCAAAGCATACAGTCCTTTAGCATTGAAAGAAGTACACATCTCAATTTTACTCAAAGGTACTGACTGGAAACCTTATGCAAACAACTGAATATAACTCCCCACATGATCTTGGGATGTTTGAAACCTACTATATCACTCAGGTATTCAAGGCAAAAAAGTTGATATCTAAGTGAATGCAGTGCTTTGGCACTAAAAGAATATACTTCCATTTTACTCTAAAGTACTGCATGCAAACCTTATGGAAACATCATAATATCATTCCCCACATGATCCTGAGAAGTTTGACACCAGTTATATCACTCAGGTATTCAAGACAAAAAAGTTGATTTCTCAAACCATACAGTGCTTTAGAACTGAATGAAGTATACATTTCAATTTTACTCAAAGGTACTGACTGCAAACCTTATGCAAACATGTGAATATAACTCCCCACATAATCCTGGAATGTTTGACATTTCTTATATCACTCAGGTATTCAAGACAAAAAAGTTGATTTCTCAGTGAAAGCAGTGCTTTGGAACTAAAAGCATATACTTCAATTTTACTCTAAAGTATTGAATACAAACCTTATGGAAACATCTTAATATAACTCCTCACATCATCCTGAGATGTATTGCACCTTTTATATCACTCAGGCATTATAGACAAAAAAGTTGATTTCTCAGTGCACACAGTGCTTTAGCAAAGAAGAAGTATACATTTCAATTTTACTGAAAGGTACTGACTGCAAACCTTATGGAAACATTTTACTATAACTCCTCACATCATCCTGAGATGTATTGCACCTTTTATATCACTCAGGCATTATAGACAAAAAAGTTGATTTCTCAGTGCACACAGTGCTTTAGCAAAGAAGTAGTATACATTTCAATTTTACTGAAAGGTACTGACTGAAAACCTTATGGAAGCATCTGAATATATCTCCCCACATGATCTTGGATGTTTGACACCTGTTATATCACTCAGGTATTCAAAACAAAAAAGTTGATTTCTCAAACCATACAGTGCTTTAGAACTGAATGAAGTATTCATTTCAATTTTACTCAAAGGTACTGACTGCAAACCTTATGCAAACATGTGAATATAACTCCCCACATAATCCTGGAATGTTTGACATTTCTTATATCACTCAGGTATACAAGACAAAAAAGTCGATTTCTCAGTGCAAGCAGTGCTTTGGAACTAAAAGTATATACTTCAATTTTACTCAAAGGTACTGACTGAAAACCTAATGCAAACATGTGCATATAACTCCCCACATAATCCTGGAATGTTTGACATTTCTTATATCACTCAGGTATTCAAGACAAAAAAGTTGATTTCTCAGTGAAAGCAGTGCTTTGGAACTAAAAGCATATACTTCAATTTTACTCTAAAGTATTGAATTCAAACCTTATGGAAACATCTTAATATAACTCCTCACATCTTCCTGAGATGTATGGCACCTTTTATATCACTCCGGCATTATAGACAAAAAAGTTGATTTCTGAAAGCATACAATCCTTTAGCATTGAAAGAAGTACACATCTCAATTTTACTCAAAGGTACTGACTGGAAACCTTATGCAAACAACTGAATATAACTCCCCACATGATCTTGGGATGTTTGAAGCCTACTATATCACTCAGGTATTCAAGGCAAAAAAGTTGATTTCTAAGTGAATGCAGTGCTTTGGCACTAAAAGTATATACTTCCATTTTACTCTAAAGTACTGAATGCAAACCTTATGGAAACAATTTACTATAACTCCCCACATGATCCTGAGATGTTTGACACCTGTTATATCACTCAGGCATTATAGACAAAAAAGTTGATTTCTCAGTGAACACAGTGCTTTAGCATTGAATGAAGTACACATTTTAATTTTACTCAAAGGTACTGACTGCAAACACTATGAAAACATCTTAATTGAACTCCCCACATGATCCTGAGATGTTTGGCACCTGTTATGTCACTCAGGTATTCAAAACAAAAAAGTTATTTTCTCAGTGAATGAAGGCTTTGCACTAAAAGAATATACTTCAATTTTACTCTAAAGTACTGCATGCAAACCTTATGGATACATCATAATATCATTCCCCACATGATCCTGAGAAGTTTGAAACCAGTTATATCACTCAGGTATTCAAGACAAAAAAGTTGATTTCTCAAAGCATACAGTCGTTTAGCATTGAATGAAGTATACATTTGAATTTTACTCAAAGGTACTTACTGCAAACACTATGGAAACTTCTCAATAGGACTCCCCACATGATCCTGAGATGTTTGGCACCTGTTACATCACTCAGGTATTCAAGACAAAAAAGTTGATTTCTCAAAGCATACAGTCCTTTAGCATTGAAAGAAGTACACATCTCAATTTTACTCAAAGGTACTGACTGGAAACCTTATGCAAACAACTGAATATAACTCCCCACATGATTTTGGGATGTTTGAAACCTACTATATCACTCAGGTATTCAAGGCAAAAAAGTTGATATCTAAGTGAATGCAGTGCTTTGGCACTAAAATATATACTTCTATTTTACTCTAAAGTACTGCATGCAAACCTTATGGAAACAATTTACTATAACTCCCCACATGATATTGGGATGTTTGAAACCTGTTATATCACTCAGGTGTTCAAGACAAAAAAGTTGATTGCTCAGTGAAAGCAGTGCTTTGGAACTAAAAGTAGATGTTCAATTTTACTCTAAAGTATTCAATGCAAACCTTATGGAAACATCTTAATATAACACCTCACATCATCCTGAGATGTATGGCAGCTTTTATATCACTCGGGCATTATAGACAAAAAAGTTGATTTCTTAGTGCACACAGTGCTTTAGCAATGAAAGAAGTATACATTTCAATTTTACTCAAAGGTACTGACTGCAAACCTTATGGAAGCATCTGAATACATTTCCCCACATGATGTTGGGATGTTTGACACGTCTTATATCACTCAGGTATACAGGACAAAAAAGTTGATTTCTCAGTGCATCCAGTGCTTTAGCATCGAATGAAGTATACATTTTAATTTCACTCAAAGGTACTGACTGCAAACACTATGAAAACATCTTAATAGAACTCTCCACATGATCCTGAGATGTTTCGGACCTGTTATGTCACTCAGGTATTCAAAACAAAAAAGTTATTTTCTCAGTGAATGCAGGCTTTGCACTAAAAGTATATACTTCAATTTTACTCTAAAGTACTGCATGCAAACCTTATGGAAACATCATAATATCATTCCCCACATGATCCTGAGTAGTTTGACACCAGTTATATCACTCAGGTATTCAAGACAAAAAAGTTGATTTCTCAAAGCATACAGTCGTTTAGCATTGAATGAAGTATACATTTTAATTTTACTCAAAGGTACTTACTGCAAACACTATGGAAACTTCTTAATAGGACTCCCCACATGATCCTGAGATGTTTGGCACCTGTTACATCACTCAGGTATTCAAGACAAAAAAGTTGATTTCTCAAAGCATACAGTCCTTTAGCATTGAAAGAAGTACACATCTCAATTTTACTCAAAGGTACTGACTGGAAACCTTATGCAAACAACTGAATATAACTCCCCACATGATCTTGGGATGTTTGAAACCTACTATATCACTCAGGTATTCAAGGCAAAAAAGTTGATATCTAAGTGAAAGCAGTGTTTTGGCACTACAAGTATATACTCCCATTTGACTCTAAAGTACTGAATGCAAACCTTATGCAAACAATTTACTATAACTCCCCACATGATCCTGAGATGTTTGACACCTGTTATATCACTCAGGTATGCAAAGCAAAAAAGTTGATTTCTCAGTGAACACAGTGCTTTAGCAATGAAAGAAGTATAGATTTCAATTTTACTCAAAGGTACTGACTGCAAACGTTCTGGAAACATCTGAATATATCTCCCGACATGATCCTGAGATGTTTGGCACCTGTTCTGTCACTCAGGTATTCAAAACAAAAAAGTTATTTTCTCAGTGAATGCAGTTGTTTGCACTAAAAGTATATACTTTAATTTTACTCTAAAGTACTGAATGCAAACGTTATGGAAACATCATAATATCATTCCCCACATGATCCTGAGAAGTTTGACACCAGTTATATCACTCAGGTATTCAAGACAAAAAAGTTGATTTCTCAAACCATACAGTGCTTTAGAACTGAATGAAGTATTCATTTCAATTTTACTCAAAGGTACTGACTGCAAACCTTATGCAAACATGTGAATATAACTCCCCACATAATCCTGGAATGTTTGACATTTCTTATATCACTCAGGTATACAAGACAAAAAAGTCGATTTCTCAGTGCAAGCAGTGCTTTGGAACTAAAAGTATATACTTCAATTTTACTCAAAGGTACTGACTGAAAACCTAATGCAAACATGTGCATATAACTCCCCACATAATCCTGGAATGTTTGACATTTCTTATATCACTCAGGTATTCAAGACAAAAAAGTTGATTTCTCAGTGAAAGCAGTGCTTTGGAACTAAAAGCATATACTTCAATTTTACTCTAAAGTATTGAATGCAAACCTTATGGAAACATCTTAATATAACTCCTCACATCTTCCTGAGATGTATGGCACCTTTTATATCACTCCGGCATTATAGACAAAAAAGTTGATTTCTGAAAGCATACAATCCTTTAGCATTGAAAGAAGTACACATCTCAATTTTACTCAAAGGTACTGACTGGAAACCTTATGCAAACAACTGAATATAACTCCCCACATGATCTTGGGATGTTTGAAGCCTACTATATCACTCAGGTATTCAAGGCAAAAAAGTTGATTTCTAAGTGAATGCAGTGCTTTGGCACTAAAAGTATATACTTCCATTTTACTCTAAAGTACTGAATGCAAACCTTATGGAAACAATTTACTATAACTCCCCACATGATCCTGAGATGTTTGACACCTGTTATATCACTCAGGCATTATAGACAAAAAAGTTGATTTCTCAGTGAACACAGTGCTTTAGCATTGAATGAAGTACACATTTTAATTTTACTCAAAGGTACTGACTGCAAACACTATGAAAACATCTTAATTGAACTCCCCACATGATCCTGAGATGTTTGGCACCTGTTATGTCACTCAGGTATTCAAAACAAAAAAGTTATTTTCTCAGTGAATGAAGGCTTTGCACTAAAAGAATATACTTCAATTTTACTCTAAAGTACTGCATGCAAACCTTATGGATACATCATAATATCATTCCCCACATGATCCTGAGAAGTTTGAAACCAGTTATATCACTCAGGTATTCAAGACAAAAAAGTTGATTTCTCAAAGCATACAGTCGTTTAGCATTGAATGAAGTATACATTTGAATTTTACTCAAAGGTACTTACTGCAAACACTATGGAAACTTCTCAATAGGACTCCCCACATGATCCTGAGATGTTTGGCACCTGTTACATCACTCAGGTATTCAAGACAAAAAAGTTGATTTCTCAAAGCATACAGTCCTTTAGCATTGAAAGAAGTACACATCTCAATTTTACTCAAAGGTACTGACTGGAAACCTTATGCAAACAACTGAATATAACTCCCCACATGATTTTGGGATGTTTGAAACCTACTATATCACTCAGGTATTCAAGGCAAAAAAGTTGATATCTAAGTGAATGCAGTGCTTTGGCACTAAAATATATACTTCTATTTTACTCTAAAGTACTGCATGCAAACCTTATGGAAACAATTTACTATAACTCCCCACATGATATTGGGATGTTTGAAACCTGTTATATCACTCAGGTGTTCAAGACAAAAAAGTTGATTGCTCAGTGAAAGCAGTGCTTTGGAACTAAAAGTAGATGTTCAATTTTACTCTAAAGTATTCAATGCAAACCTTATGGAAACATCTTAATATAACACCTCACATCATCCTGAGATGTATGGCAGCTTTTATATCACTCGGGCATTATAGACAAAAAAGTTGATTTCTTAGTGCACACAGTGCTTTAGCAATGAAAGAAGTATACATTTCAATTTTACTCAAAGGTACTGACTGCAAACCTTATGGAAGCATCTGAATACATTTCCCCACATGATGTTGGGATGTTTGACACGTCTTATATCACTCAGGTATACAGGACAAAAAGTTGATTTCTCAGTGCATCCAGTGCTTTAGCATCGAATGAAGTATACATTTTAATTTCACTCAAAGGTACTGACTGCAAACACTATGAAAACATCTTAATAGAACTCTCCACATGATCCTGAGATGTTTGGGACCTGTTATGTCACTCAGGTATTCAAAACAAAAAAGTTATTTTCTCAGTGAATGCAGGCTTTGCACTAAAAGTATATACTTCAATTTTACTCTAAAGTACTGCATGCAAACGTTATGGAAACATCATAATATCATTCCCCACATGATCCTGAGTAGTTTGACACCAGTTATATCACTCAGGTATTCAAGACAAAAAAGTTGATTTCTCAAAGCATACAGTCGTTTAGCCTTGAATGAAGTATACATTTTAATTTTACTCAAAGGTACTTACTGCAAACACTATGGAAACTTCTTAATAGGACTCCCCACATGATCCTGAGATGTTTGGCACCTGTTACATCACTCAGGTATTCAAGACAAAAAAGTTGATTTCTCAAAGCATACAGTCCTTTAGCATTGAAAGAAGTACACATCTCAATTTTACTCAAAGGTACTGACTGGAAACCTTATGCAAACAACTGAATATAACTCCCCACATGATCTTGGGATGTTTGAAACCTACTATATCACTCAGGTATTCAAGGCAAAAAAGTTGATATCTAAGTGAAAGCAGTGTTTTGGCACTACAAGTATATACTCCCATTTGACTCTAAAGTACTGAATGCAAACCTTATGCAAACAATTTACTATAACTCCCCACATGATCCTGAGATGTTTGACACCTGTTATATCACTCAGGTATGCAAAGCAAAAAAGTTGATTTCTCAGTGAACACAGTGCTTTAGCAATGAAAGAAGTATAGATTTCAATTTTACTCAAAGGTACTGACTGCAAACGTTCTGGAAACATCTGAATATATCTCCCGACATGATCCTGAGATGTTTGGCACCTGTTCTGTCACTCAGGTATTCAAAACAAAAAAGTTATTTTCTCAGTGAATGCAGTTGTTTGCACTAAAAGTATATACTTTAATTTTACTCTAAAGTACTGAATGCAAACGTTATGGAAACATCATAATATCATTCCCCACATGATCCTGAGAAGTTTGACACCAGTTATATCACTCAGGTATTCAAGACAAAAAAGTTGATTTCTCAAACCATACAGTGCTTTAGAACTGAATGAAGTATACATTTCAATTTTACTCAAAGGTACTGACTGCAAACCTTATGCAAACATGTGAATATAACTCCCCACATAATCCTGGAATGTTTGACATTTCTTATATCACTCAGGTATACAAGACAAAAAAGTTGATTTCTCAGTGCAAGCAGTGCTTTGGAACTAAAAGTATATACTTCAATTTTACTCAAAGGCACTGACTGAAAACCTAATGAAAAAATGTGCATATAACTCCCCACATAATCCTGGAATGTTTAACATTTCTTATATCACTCAGGTATTCAAGACAAAGAAGTTGATTTCTCAGTGAAAGCAGTGCTTTGGAACTAAAAGCATATACTTCAATTTTACTCTAAAGTATTGAATGCAAACCTTATGGAAACATCTTAATATAACTCCTCACATCATCCTGAGATGTATTGCACCTTTTATATCACTGAGGCATTATAGACAAAAAAGTTGATTTCTCAGTGCGCACAGTGCTTTAGCAAAGAAGAAGTATACATTTCAATTTTACTCAAAGGTACTGACTGCAAACCTTATGCAAACATGTGAATATAACTCCCCACATAATCCTGGAATGTTTGACATTTCTTATATCACTCAGGTATACAAGACAAAAAAGTCGATTTCTCAGTGCAAGCAGTGCTTTGGAACTAAAAGTATATACTTCAATTTTACTCAAAGGTACTGACTGAAAACCTAATGCAAACATGTGCATATAACTCCCCACATAATCCTGGAATGTTTGACATTTCTTATATCACTCAGGTATTCAAGACAAAAAAGTTGATTTCTCAGTGAAAGCAGTGCTTTGGAACTAAAAGCATATACTTCAATTTTACTCTAAAGTATTGAATGCAAACCTTATGGAAACATCTTAATATAACTCCTCACATCTTCCTGAGATGTATGGCACCTTTTATATCACTCCGGCATTATAGACAAAAAAGTTGATTTCTGAAAGCATACAATCCTTTAGCATTGAAAGAAGTACACATCTCAATTTTACTCAAAGGTACTGACTGGAAACCTTATGCAAACAACTGAATATAACTCCCCACATGATCTTGGGATGTTTGAAACCTACTATATCACTCAGGTATTCAAGGCAAAAAAGTTGATTTCTAAGTGAATGCAGTGCTTTGGCACTAAAAGTATATACTTCCATTTTACTCTAAAGTACTGAATGCAAACCTTATGGAAACAATTTACTATAACTCCCCACATGATCCTGAGATGTTTGACACCTGTTATATCACTCAGGTATTCAAGACAAAAAAGTTGATTTCTCAAAGCATACAGTCGTTTAGCATTGAATGAAGTATACATTTTAATTTTACTCAAAGGTACTTACTGCAAACACTATGGAAACTTCTTAATAGGACTCCCCACATGATCCTGAGATGTTTGGCACCTGTTACATCACTCAGGTATTCAAGACAAAAAAGTTGATTTCTCAAAGCATACAGTCCTTTAGCATTGAAAGAAGTACACATCTCAATTTTACTCAAAGGTACTGACTGGAAACCTTATGCAAACAACTGAATATAACTCACCACATGATCTTGGGATGTTTGAAACCTACTATATCACTCAGGTATTCAAGGCAAAAAAGTTGATATCTAAGTGAAAGCAGTGTTTTGGCACTACAAGTATATACTCCCATTTTACTCTAAAGTACTGAATGCAAACCTTATGGAAACAATTTACTATAACTCCCCACATGATCCTGAGATGTTTGACACCTGTTATATCACTCAGGTATTCAAAGCAAAAAAGTTGATTTCTCAGTGAACACAGTGCTTTAGCAATGAAAGAAGTATAGATTTCAATTTTACTCAAAGGTACTGACTGCAAACGTTCTGGAAACATCTGAATATATCTCCCCACATGATCCTGAGATGTTTGGCACCTGTTCTGTCACTCAGGTATTCAAAACAAAAAAGTTATTTTCTCAGTGAATGCAGTTGTTTGCACTAAAAGTATATACTTTAATTTTACTCTAAAGTACTGAATGCAAACGTTATGGAAACATCATAATATCATTCCCCACATGATCCTGAGAAGTTTGACACCAGTTTTATCACTCAGGTATTCAAGACAAAAAAGTTGATTTCTCAAACCATACAGTGCTTTAGAACTGAATGAAGTATTCATTTCAATTTTACTCAAAGGTACTGACTGCAAACCTTATGCAAACATGTGAATATAACTCCCCACATAATCCTGGAATGTTTGACATTTCTTATATCACTCAGGTATACAAGACAAAAAAGTTGATTTCTCAGTGCAAGCAGTGCTTTGGAACTAAAAGTATATACTTCAATTTTACTCAAAGGCACTGACTGAAAACCTAATGCAAAAATGTGCATATAACTCCCCACATAATCCTGGAATGTTTAACATTTCTTATATCACTCAGGTATTCAAGACAAAAAAGTTGATTTCTCAGTGAAAGCAGTGCTTTGGAACTAAAAGCATATACTTCAATTTTACTCTAAAGTATTGAATGCAAACCTTATGGAAACATCTTAATATAACTCCTCACATCATCCTGAGATGTATTGCACCTTTTATATCACTGAGGCATTATAGACAAAAAAGTTGATTTCTCAGTGCACACAGTGCTTTAGCAAAGAAGAAGTATACATTTCAATTTTACTGAAAGGTACTGACTGCAAACCTTATGGAAACATTTTACTATAACTCCCCACATGATCTTGGGATGTTTGACACCTGTTATATCACTCAGGTATTCAAAACAAAAAAGTTGATTTCTCAAACCATACAGTGCTTTAGAACTGAATGAAGTATACATTTCAATTTTACTCAAAGGTACTGACTGCAAACCTTATGCAAACATGTGAATATAACTCCCCACATAATCCTGGAATGTTTGACATTTCTTATATCACTCAGGTATACAAGACAAAAAAGTCGATTTCTCAGTGCAAGCAGTGCTTTGGAACTAAAAGTATATACTTCAATTTTACTCAAAGGTACTGTCTGAAAACCTAATGCAAACATGTGCATATAACTCCCCACATAATCCTGGAATGTTTGACATTTCTTATATCACTCAGGTATTCAAGACAAAAAAGTTGATTTCTCAGTGAAAGCAGTGCTTTGGAACTAAAAGCATATACTTCAATTTTACTCTAAAGTATTGAATTCAAACCTTATGGAAACATCTTAATATAACTCCTCACATCTTCCTGAGATGTATGGCACCTTTTATATCACTCCGGCATTATAGACAAAAAAGTTGATTTCTCAAAGCATACAATCCTTTAGCATTGAAAGAAGTACACATCTCAATTTTACTCAAAGGTACTGACTGGAAACCTTATGCAAACAACTGAATATAACTCCCCACATGATCTTGGGATGTTTGAAACCTACTATATCACTCAGGTATTCAAGGCAAAAAAGTTGATTTCTAAGAGAATGCAGTGCTTTGGCACTAAAAGTATATACTTCCATTTTACTCTAAAGTACTGAATGCAAACCTTATGGAAACAATTTACTATAACTCCCCACATGATCCTGAGATGTTTGACACCTGTTATATCACTCAGGCATTATAGACAAAAAAGTTGATTTCTCAGTGAACACAGTGCTTTAGCATTGAATGAAGTACACATTTTAATTTTACTCAAAGGTACTGACTGCAAACACTATGAAAACATCTTAATTGAACTCCCCACATGATCCTGAGATGTTTGGCACCTGTTATGTCACTCAGGTATTCAAAACAAAATAGTTATTTTCTCAGTGAATGCAGGCTTTGCACTAAAAGAATATACTTCAATTTTACTCTAAAGTACTGCATGCAAACCTTATGGAAACATCATAATATCATTCCCCACATGATCCTGAGAAGTTTGACACCAGTTATATCACTCAGGTATTCAAGACAAAAAAGTTGATTTCTCAAAGCATACAGTCGTTTAGCATTCAATGAAGTATACATTTTAATTTTACTCAAAGGTACTTACTGCAAACACTATGGAAACTTGTTAATAGGACTCCCCACATGATCCTGAGATGTTTGGCACCTGTTACATCACTCAGGTATTCAAGACAAAAAAGTTGATTTCTCAAAGCATACAGTCCTTTAGCATTGAAAGAAGTACACATCTCAATTTTACTCAAAGGTACTGACTGGAAACCTTATGCAAACAACTGAATATAACTCCCCACATGATCTTGGGATGTTTGAAACCTACTATATCACTCAGGTATTCAAGGCAAAAAAGTTGATATCTAAGTGAAAGCAGTGTTTTGGCACTACAAGTATATACTCCCATTTTACTCTAAAGTACTGAATGCAAACCTTATGGAAACAATTTACTATAACTCCCCACATGATCCTGAGATGTTTGACACCTGTTATATCACAGGCATTATAGACAAAAAAGTTGATTTCTCAGTGAACACAGTGCTTTAGCAATGAAAGAAGTATAGATTTCAATTTTACTCAAAGGTACTGACTGCAAACGTTCTGGAAACATCTGAATATATCTCCCCACATGATCCTGAGATGTTTGACATTTCTTATATCACTCAGGTATACAAGACAAAAAAGTTGATTTCTCAGTGCAAGCAGTGCTTTGGAACTAAAAGTATATACTTCAATTTTACTCAAAGGCACTGACTGAAAACCTAATGAAAAAATGTGCATATAACTCCCCACATAATCCTGGAATGTTTAACATTTCTTATATCACTCAGGTATTCAAGACAAAAAAGTTGATTTCTCAGTGAAAGCAGTGCTTTGGAACTAAAAGCATATACTTCAATTTTACTCTAAAGTATTGAATGCAAACCTTATGGAAACATCTTAATATAACTCCTCACATCATCCTGAGATGTATTGCACCTTTTATATCACTCAGGCATTATAGACAAAAAAGTTGATTTCTCAGTGCACACAGTGCTTTAGCAAAGAAGAAGTATACATTTCAATTTTACTGAAAGGTACTGACTGCAAACCTTATGGAAACATTTTACTATAACTCCCCACATGATCCTGAGATGTTTTACACCTGTTATATCACTCAGGCATTCAAGACAAAAAAGTTGATTTCTCAGTGCACACAGTGCTTTAGCAATGAAAGTAGTATACATTTCAATTTTACTCAAAGGTACTGACTGCAAACCTTATGGAAGCATCTGAATATATCTCCCCACATGATCTTGGGATGTTTGACACCTGTTATATCACTCAGGCATTCAAAACAAAAAAGTTGATTTCTCAAACCATACAGTGCTTTAGAACTGAATGAAGTATACATTTCAATTTTACTCAAAGGTACTGACTGCAAACCTTATGCAAACAACTGGATATAACTCCCCACATGATCTTGGGATGTTTGAAACCTACTATATCACTCAGGTATTCAAGGCAAAAAAGTTGATATCTAAGTGAATGCAGTGCTTGGCACTAAAAGTATATACTTCCATTTTACTCTAAAGTACTGAATGCAAACCTTATGGAAACAATTTACTATAACTCCCCACATGATCCTGAGATGTTTGACACCTGTTATATCACTCAGGCATTATAGACAAAAAAGTTGATTTCTCAGTGCACACAGTGCTTTAGCATTGAATGAAGTATACATTTTAATTTTACTCAAAGGTACTGACTGCAAACACTATGAAAACATCTTAATTGAACTCCCCACATGATCCTGAGATGTTTGGCACCTGTTATGTCACTCAGGTATTCAAAACAAAAAAGTTATTTTCTCAGTGAATGCAGGCTTTGCACTAAAAGAATATACTTCAATTTTACTCTAAAGTACTGCATGCAAACCTTATGGAAACATCATAATATCATTCCCCACATGATCCTGAGAAGTTTGACACCAGTTATATCACTCAAGTATTTAAGACAAAAAAGTTGATTTCTCAAAGCATACAGTCGTTTAGCATTGAATGAAGTATACATTTGAATTTTACTCAAAGGTACTTACTGCAAACACTATGGAAACTTCTTAATAGGACTCCCCACATGATCCTGAGATGTTTGGCACCTGTTACATCACTCAGGTATTCAAGACAAAAAAGTTGATTTCTCAAAGCATACAGTCCTTTAGCATTGAAAGAAGTACACATCTCAATTTTACTCAAAGGTACCGACTGGAAACCTTATGCAAACAACTGAATATAACTCCCCACATGATCTTGAGATGTTTGAAACCTACTATATCACTCAGGTATTCAAGGCAAAAAAGTTGATATCTAAGTGAAAGCAGTGTTTTGGCACTACAAGTATATACTTCCATTTTACTGTAAAGTACTGAATGCAAACCTTATGGAAACAATTTACTATAACTCCCCACATGATCCTGAGATGTTTGACACCTGTTATGTCACAGGCATTATAGACAAAAAAATTGATTTCTCAGTGAACACAGTGCTTTAGCAATGAAAGAAGTATAGATTTCAATTTTACTCAAAGGTACTGACTGCAAACGTTCTGGAAACATCTGAATATATCTCCCCACAGGATCCTGAGATGTTTGGCACCTGTTCTGTCACTCAGGTATTCAAAACAAAAAAGTTATTTTCTCAGTGAATGCAGTTGTTTGCACTAAAAGTATATACTTTAATTTTACTCTAAAGTACTGAATGCAAACGTTATGGAAACATCATAATATCATTCCCCACATGATCCTGAGAAGTTTGACACCAGTTATATCACTCAGGTATTCAAGACAAAAAAGTTGATTTCTCAAACCATACAGTGCTTTAGAACTGAATGAAGTATTCATTTCAATTTTACTCAAAGGTACTGACTGCAAACCTTATGCAAACATGTGAATATAACTCCCCACATAATCCTGGAATGTTTGACATTTCTTATATCACTCAGGTATACAAGACAAAAAAGTTGATTTCTCAGTGCAAGCAGTGCTTTGGAACTAAAAGTATATACTTCAATTTTACTCAAAGGCACTGACTGAAAACCTAATGCAAAAATGTGCATATAACTCCCCACATAATCCTGGAATGTTTAACATTTCTTATATCACTCAGGTATTCAAGACAAAAAAGTTGATTTCTCAGTGAAAGCAGTGCTTTGGAACTAAAAGCATATACTTCAATTTTACTCTAAAGTATTGAATGCAAACCTTATGGAAACATCTTAATATAACTCCTCACATCATCCTGAGATGTATTGCACCTTTTATATCACTCAGGCATTATAGACAAAAAAGTTGATTTCTCAGTGCACACAGTGCTTTAGCAAAGAAGAAGTATACATTTCAATTTTACTGAAAGGTACTGACTGCAAACCTTATGGAAACATTTTACTATAACTCCCCACATGATCCTGAGATGTTTTACACCTGTTATATCACTCAGGCATTCAAGACAAAAAAGTTGATTTCTCAGTGCACACAGTGCTTTAGCAATGAAAGTAGTATACATTTCAATTTTACTCAAAGGTACTGACTGCAAACCTTATGGAAGCATCTGAATATATCTCCCCACATGATCTTGGGATGTTTGACACCTGTTATATCACTCAGGTATTCAAAACAAAAAAGTTGATTTCTCAAACCATACAGTGCTTTAGAACTGAATGAAGTATACATTTCAATTTTACTCAAAGGTACTGACTGCAAACCTTATGCAAACATGTGAATATAACTCCCCACATAATCCTGGAATGTTTGACATTTCTTATATCACTCAGGTATACAAGACAAAAAAGTCGATTTCTCAGTGCAAGCAGTGCTTTGGAACTAAAAGTATATACTTCAATTTTACTCAAAGGTACTGACTGAAAACCTAATGCAAACATGTGCATATAACTCCCCACATAATCCTGGAATGTTTGACATTTCTTATATCACTCAGGTATTCAAGACAAAAAAGTTGATTTCTCAGTGAAAGCAGTGCTTTGGAACTAAAAGCATATACTTCAATTTTACTCTAAAGTATTGAATTCAAACCTTATGGAAACATCTTAATATAACTCCTCACATCTTCCTGAGATGTATGGCACCTTTTATATCACTCCGGCATTATAGACAAAAAAGTTGATTTCTCAAAGCATACAATCCTTTAGCATTGAAAGAAGTACACATCTCAATTTTACTCAAAGGTACTGACTGGAAACCTTATGCAAACAACTGAATATAACTCCCCACATGATCTTGGGATGTTTGAAACCTACTATATCACTCAGGTATTCAAGGCAAAAAAGTTGATTTCTAAGAGAATGCAGTGCTTTGGCACTAAAAGTATATACTTCCATTTTACTCTAAAGTACTGAATGCAAACCTTATGGAAACAATTTACTATAACTCCCCACATGATCCTGAGATGTTTGACACCTGTTATATCACTCAGGCATTATAGACAAAAAAGTTGATTTCTCAGTGAACACAGTGCTTTAGCATTGAATGAAGTACACATTTTAATTTTACTCAAAGGTACTGACTGCAAACACTATGAAAACATCTTAATTGAACTCCCCACATGATCCTGAGATGTTTGGCACCTGTTATGTCACTCAGGTATTCAAAACAAAATAGTTATTTTCTCAGTGAATGCAGGCTTTGCACTAAAAGAATATACTTCAATTTTACTCTAAAGTACTGCATGCAAACCTTATGGAAACATCATAATATCATTCCCCACATGATCCTGAGAAGTTTGACACCAGTTATATCACTCAGGTATTCAAGACAAAAAAGTTGATTTCTCAAAGCATACAGTCGTTTAGCATTCAATGAAGTATACATTTTAATTTTACTCAAAGGTACTTACTGCAAACACTATGGAAACTTGTTAATAGGACTCCCCACATGATCCTGAGATGTTTGGCACCTGTTACATCACTCAGGTATTCAAGACAAAAAAGTTGATTTCTCAAAGCATACAGTCCTTTAGCATTGAAAGAAGTACACATCTCAATTTTACTCAAAGGTACTGACTGGAAACCTTATGCAAACAACTGAATATAACTCCCCACATGATCTTGGGATGTTTGAAACCTACTATATCACTCAGGTATTCAAGGCAAAAAAGTTGATATCTAAGTGAAAGCAGTGTTTTGGCACTACAAGTATATACTCCCATTTTACTCTAAAGTACTGAATGCAAACCTTATGGAAACAATTTACTATAACTCCCCACATGATCCTGAGATGTTTGACACCTGTTATATCACAGGCATTATAGACAAAAAAGTTGATTTCTCAGTGAACACAGTGCTTTAGCAATGAAAGAAGTATAGATTTCAATTTTACTCAAAGGTACTGACTGCAAACGTTCTGGAAACATCTGAATATATCTCCCCACATGATCCTGAGATGTTTGACATTTCTTATATCACTCAGGTATACAAGACAAAAAAGTTGATTTCTCAGTGCAAGCAGTGCTTTGGAACTAAAAGTATATACTTCAATTTTACTCAAAGGCACTGACTGAAAACCTAATGAAAAAATGTGCATATAACTCCCCACATAATCCTGGAATGTTTAACATTTCTTATATCACTCAGGTATTCAAGACAAAAAAGTTGATTTCTCAGTGAAAGCAGTGCTTTGGAACTAAAAGCATATACTTCAATTTTACTCTAAAGTATTGAATGCAAACCTTATGGAAACATCTTAATATAACTCCTCACATCATCCTGAGATGTATTGCACCTTTTATATCACTCAGGCATTATAGACAAAAAAGTTGATTTCTCAGTGCACACAGTGCTTTAGCAAAGAAGAAGTATACATTTCAATTTTACTGAAAGGTACTGACTGCAAACCTTATGGAAACATTTTACTATAACTCCCCACATGATCCTGAGATGTTTTACACCTGTTATATCACTCAGGCATTCAAGACAAAAAAGTTGATTTCTCAGTGCACACAGTGCTTTAGCAATGAAAGTAGTATACATTTCAATTTTACTCAAAGGTACTGACTGCAAACCTTATGGAAGCATCTGAATATATCTCCCCACATGATCTTGGGATGTTTGACACCTGTTATATCACTCAGGCATTCAAAACAAAAAAGTTGATTTCTCAAACCATACAGTGCTTTAGAACTGAATGAAGTATACATTTCAATTTTACTCAAAGGTACTGACTGCAAACCTTATGCAAACAACTGGATATAACTCCCCACATGATCTTGGGATGTTTGAAACCTACTATATCACTCAGGTATTCAAGGCAAAAAAGTTGATATCTAAGTGAATGCAGTGCTTGGCACTAAAAGTATATACTTCCATTTTACTCTAAAGTACTGAATGCAAACCTTATGGAAACAATTTACTATAACTCCCCACATGATCCTGAGATGTTTGACACCTGTTATATCACTCAGGCATTATAGACAAAAAAGTTGATTTCTCAGTGCACACAGTGCTTTAGCATTGAATGAAGTATACATTTTAATTTTACTCAAAGGTACTGACTGCAAACACTATGAAAACATCTTAATTGAACTCCCCACATGATCCTGAGATGTTTGGCACCTGTTATGTCACTCAGGTATTCAAAACAAAAAAGTTATTTTCTCAGTGAATGAAGGCTTTGCACTAAAAGAATATACTTCAATTTTACTCTAAAGTACTGCATGCAAACCTTATGGAAACATCATAATATCATTCCCCACATGATCCTGAGAAGTTTGACACCAGTTATATCACTCAAGTATTTAAGACAAAAAAGTTGATTTCTCAAAGCATACAGTCGTTTAGCATTGAATGAAGTATACATTTGAATTTTACTCAAAGGTACTTACTGCAAACACTATGGAAACTTCTTAATAGGACTCCCCACATGATCCTGAGATGTTTGGCACCTGTTACATCACTCAGGTATTCAAGACAAAAAAGTTGATTTCTCAAAGCATACAGTCCTTTAGCATTGAAAGAAGTACACATCTCAATTTTACTCAAAGGTACCGACTGGAAACCTTATGCAAACAACTGAATATAACTCCCCACATGATCTTGAGATGTTTGAAACCTACTATATCACTCAGGTATTCAAGGCAAAAAAGTTGATATCTAAGTGAAAGCAGTGTTTTGGCACTACAAGTATATACTTCCATTTTACTGTAAAGTACTGAATGCAAACCTTATGGAAACAATTTACTATAACTCCCCACATGATCCTGAGATGTTTGACACCTGTTATGTCACAGGCATTATAGACAAAAAAATTGATTTCTCAGTGAACACAGTGCTTTAGCAATGAAAGAAGTATAGATTTCAATTTTACTCAAAGGTACTGACTGCAAACGTTCTGGAAACATCTGAATATATCTCCCCACAGGATCCTGAGATGTTTGGCACCTGTTCTGTCACTCAGGTATTCAAAACAAAAAAGTTATTTTCTCAGTGAATGCAGTTGTTTGCACTAAAAGTATATACTTTAATTTTACTCTAAAGTACTGAATGCAAACGTTATGGAAACATCATAATATCATTCCCCACATGATCCTGAGAAGTTTGACACCAGTTATATCACTCAGGTATTCAAGACAAAAAAGTTGATTTCTCAAACCATACAGTGCTTTAGAACTGAATGAAGTATTCATTTCAATTTTACTCAAAGGTACTGACTGCAAACCTTATGCAAACATGTGAATATAACTCCCCACATAATCCTGGAATGTTTGACATTTCTTATATCACTCAGGTATACAAGACAAAAAAGTTGATTTCTCAGTGCAAGCAGTGCTTTGGAACTAAAAGTATATACTTCAATTTTACTCAAAGGCACTGACTGAAAACCTAATGCAAAAATGTGCATATAACTCCCCACATAATCCTGGAATGTTTAACATTTCTTATATCACTCAGGTATTCAAGACAAAAAAGTTGATTTCTCAGTGAAAGCAGTGCTTTGGAACTAAAAGCATATACTTCAATTTTACTCTAAAGTATTGAATGCAAACCTTATGGAAACATCTTAATATAACTCCTCACATCATCCTGAGATGTATTGCACCTTTTATATCACTCAGGCATTATAGACAAAAAAGTTGATTTCTCAGTGCACACAGTGCTTTAGCAAAGAAGAAGTATACATTTCAATTTTACTGAAAGGTACTGACTGCAAACCTTATGGAAACATTTTACTATAACTCCCCACATGATCCTGAGATGTTTTACACCTGTTATATCACTCAGGCATTCAAGACAAAAAAGTTGATTTCTCAGTGCACACAGTGCTTTAGCAATGAAAGTAGTATACATTTCAATTTTACTCAAAGGTACTGACTGCAAACCTTATGGAAGCATCTGAATATATCTCCCCACATGATCTTGGGATGTTTGACACCTGTTATATCACTCAGGTATTCAAAACAAAAAAGTTGATTTCTCAAACCATACAGTGCTTTAGAACTGAATGAAGTATACATTTCAATTTTACTCAAAGGTACTGACTGCAAACCTTATGCAAACATGTGAATATAACTCCCCACATAATCCTGGAATGTTTGACATTTCTTATATCACTCAGGTATACAAGACAAAAAAGTCGATTTCTCAGTGCAAGCAGTGCTTTGGAACTAAAAGTATATACTTCAATTTTACTCAAAGGTACTGACTGAAAACCTAATGCAAACATGTGCATATAACTCCCCACATAATCCTGGAATGTTTGACATTTCTTATATCACTCAGGTATTCAAGACAAAAAAGTTGATTTCTCAGTGAAAGCAGTGCTTTGGAACTAAAAGCATATACTTCAATTTTACTCTAAAGTATTGAATTCAAACCTTATGGAAACATCTTAATATAACTCCTCACATCTTCCTGAGATGTATGGCACCTTTTATATCACTCCGGCATTATAGACAAAAAAGTTGATTTCTCAAAGCATACAATCCTTTAGCATTGAAAGAAGTACACATCTCAATTTTACTCAAAGGTACTGACTGGAAACCTTATGCAAACAACTGAATATAACTCCCCACATGATCTTGGGATGTTTGAAACCTACTATATCACTCAGGTATTCAAGGCAAAAAAGTTGATTTCTAAGAGAATGCAGTGCTTTGGCACTAAAAGTATATACTTCCATTTTACTCTAAAGTACTGAATGCAAACCTTATGGAAACAATTTACTATAACTCCCCACATGATCCTGAGATGTTTGACACCTGTTATATCACTCAGGCATTATAGACAAAAAAGTTGATTTCTCAGTGAACACAGTGCTTTAGCATTGAATGAAGTACACATTTTAATTTTACTCAAAGGTACTGACTGCAAACACTATGAAAACATCTTAATTGAACTCCCCACATGATCCTGAGGTGTTTGGCACCTGTTATGTCACTCAGGTATTCAAAACAAAATAGTTATTTTCTCAGTGAATGCAGGCTTTGCACTAAAAGAATATACTTCAATTTTACTCTAAAGTACTGCATGCAAACCTTATGGAAACATCATAATATCATTCCCCACATGATCCTGAGAAGTTTGACACCAGTTATATCACTCAGGTATTCAAGACAAAAAAGTTGATTTCTCAAAGCATACAGTCGTTTAGCATTCAATGAAGTATACATTTTAATTTTACTCAAAGGTACTTACTGCAAACACTATGGAAACTTGTTAATAGGACTCCCCACATGATCCTGAGATGTTTGGCACCTGTTACATCACTCAGGTATTCAAGACAAAAAAGTTGATTTCTCAAAGCATACAGTCCTTTAGCATTGAAAGAAGTACACATCTCAATTTTACTCAAAGGTACTGACTGGAAACCTTATGCAAACAACTGAATATAACTCCCCACATGATCTTGGGATGTTTGAAACCTACTATATCACTCAGGTATTCAAGGCAAAAAAGTTGATATCTAAGTGAAAGCAGTGTTTTGGCACTACAAGTATATACTCCCATTTTACTCTAAAGTACTGAATGCAAACCTTATGGAAACAATTTACTATAACTCCCCACATGATCCTGAGATGTTTGACACCTGTTATATCACAGGCATTATAGACAAAAAAGTTGATTTCTCAGTGAACACAGTGCTTTAGCAATGAAAGAAGTATAGATTTCAATTTTACTCAAAGGTACTGACTGCAAACGTTCTGGAAACATCTGAATATATCTCCCCACATGATCCTGAGATGTTTGACATTTCTTATATCACTCAGGTATACAAGACAAAAAAGTTGATTTCTCAGTGCAAGCAGTGCTTTGGAACTAAAAGTATATACTTCAATTTTACTCAAAGGCACTGACTGAAAACCTAATGAAAAAATGTGCATATAACTCCCCACATAGTCCTGGAATGTTTAACATTTCTTATATCACTCAGGTATTCAAGACAAAAAAGTTGATTTCTCAGTGAAAGCAGTGCTTTGGAACTAAAAGCATATACTTCAATTTTACTCTAAAGTATTGAATGCAAACCTTATGGAAACATCTTAATATAACTCCTCACATCATCCTGAGATGTATTGCACCTTTTATATCACTCAGGCATTATAGACAAAAAAGTTGATTTCTCAGTGCACACAGTGCTTTAGCAAAGAAGAAGTATACATTTCAATTTTACTGAAAGGTACTGACTGCAAACCTTATGGAAGCATCTGAATATATCTCCCCACATGATCTTGGGATGTTTGACACCTGTTATATCACTCAGGTATTCAAAACAAAAAAGTTGATTTCTCAAACCATACAGTGCTTTAGAACTGAATGAAGTATACATTTCAATATAACTCAAAGGTACTGACTGCAAACCTTATGCAAACAACTGGATATAACTCCCCACATGATCTTGGGATGTTTGAAACCTACTATATCAGTCAGGTATTCAAGGCAAAAAAGTTGATATCTAAGTGAATGCAGTGCTTGGCACTAAAAGTATATACTTCCATTTTACTCTAAAGTACTGAATGCAAACCTTATGGAAACAATTTACTATAACTCCCCACATGATCCTGAGATGTTTGACACCTGTTATATCACTCAGGCATTATAGACAAAAAAGTTGATTTCTCAGTGCACACAGTGCTTTAGCATTGAATGAAGTATACATTTTAATTTTACTCAAAGGTACTGACTGCAAACACTATGAAAACATCTTAATTGAACTCCCCACATGATCCTGAGATGTTTGGCACCTGTTATGTCACTCAGGTATTCAAAACAAAAAAGTTATTTTCTCAGTGAATGCAGGCTTTGCACTAAAAGAATATACTTCAATTTTACTCTAAAGTACTGCATGCAAACCTTATGGAAACATCATAATATCATTCCCCACATGATCCTGAGAAGTTTGACACCAGTTATATCACTCAGGTATTTAAGACAAAAAAGTTGATTTCTCAAAGCATACAGTCGTTTAGCATTGAATGAAGTATACATTTGAATTTTACTCAAAGGTACTTACTGCAAACACTATGGAAACTTCTTAATAGGACTCCCCACATGATCCTGAGATGTTTGGCACCTGTTACATCACTCAGGTATTCAAGACAAAAAAGTTGATTTCTCAAAGCATACAGTCCTTTAGCATTGAAAGAAGTACACATCTCAATTTTACTCAAAGGTACTGACTGGAAACCTTATGCAAACAACTGAATATAACTCCCCACATGATCTTGGGGTGTTTGAAACCTACTATATCACTCAGGTATTCAAGGCAAAAAAGTTGATATCTAAGTGAATGCAGTGCTTTGGCACTAAAATATATACTTCCATTTTACTCTAAAGTACTGCATGCAAACCTTATGGAAACAATTTACTATAACTCCCCACATGATATTGGGATGTTTGAAACCTGTTATATCACTCAGGTGTTCAAGACAAAAAAGTTGATTGCTCAGTGAAAGCAGTGCTTTGGAACTAAAAGTAGATGTTCAATTTTACTCTAAAGTATTCAATGCAAACCTTATGGAAACATCTTAATATAACACCTCACATCATCCTGAGATGTATGGCAGCTTTTATATCACTCGGGCATTATAGACAAAAAAGTTGATTTCTCAGTGCACACAGTGCTTTAGCAAAGAAGAAGTATACATTTCAATTTTACTGAAAGGTACTGACTGCAAACCTTATGGAAACATTTTACTATAACTCCCCACATGATCCTGAGATGTTTTACACCTGTTATATCACTCAGGCATTCAAGACAAAAAAGTTGATTTCTCAGTGCACACAGTGCTTTAGCAATGAAAGTAGTATACATTTCAATTTTACTCAAAGGTACTGACTGCAAACCTTATGGAAGCATCTGAATATATCTCCCCACATGATCTTGGGATGTTTGACACCTGTTATATCACTCAGGTATTCAAAACAAAAAAGTTGATTTCTCAGTGCATCCAGTGCTTTAGCATCGAATGAAGTATACATTTTAATTTCACTCAAAGGTACTGACTGCAAACACTATGAAAACATCTTAATAGAACTCTCCACATGATCCTGAGATGTTTGGCACCTGTTATGTCACTCAGGTATTCAAACAAAAAAGTTATTTTCTCAGTGAATGCAGGCTTTGCACTAAAAGTATATACTTCAATTTTACTCTAAAGTACTGCATGCAAACGTTATGGAAACATCATAATATCATTCCCCACGTGATCCTGAGTAGTTTGACACCAGTTATATCACTCAGGTATTCAAGACAAAAAAGTTGATTTCTCAAAGCATACAGTCGTTTAGCATTGAATGAAGTATACATTTGAATTTTACTCAAAGGTACTTACTGCAAACACTATGGAAACTTCTTAATAGGACTCCCCACATGATCCTGAGATGTTTGGCACCTGTTACATCACTCAGGTATTCAAGACAAAAAAGTTGATTTCTCAAAGCATACAGTCCTTTAGCATTGAAGAAGTACACATCTCAATTTTACTCAAAGGTACCGACTGGAAACCTTATGCAAACAACTGAATATAACTCCCCACATGATCTTGAGATGTTTGAAACCTACTATATCACTCAGGTATTCAAGGCAAAAAAGTTGATATCTAAGTGAAAGCAGTGTTTTGGCACTACAAGTATATACTTCCATTTTACTGTAAAGTACTGAATGCAAACCTTATGGAAACAATTTACTATAACTCCCCACATGATCCTGAGATGTTTGACACCTGTTATATCACAGGCATTATAGACAAAAAAGTTGATTTCTCAGTGAACACAGTGCTTTAGCAATGAAAGAAGTATAGATTTCAATTTTACTCAAAGGTACTGACTGCAAACGTTCTGGAAACATCTGAATATATCTCCCCACAAGATCCTGAGATGTTTGGCACCTGTTCTGTCACTCAGGTATTCAAAACAAAAAAGTTATTTTCTCAGTGAATGCAGTTGTTTGCACTAAAAGTATATACTTTAATTTTACTCTAAAGTACTGAAT